>NW_021820370.1:0-41726 GCF_901001135.1 Rhinatrema bivittatum
TTTTATCCAGCTAAATTATAGCTATATAGCTATGTACCTGGCTATAATTTAGCCGGATAAGTGGCAGAATATGCTAATTGTGCCATTTAAGTTGGATAACTTTTGATTTATCCGCCTAAATGGCTTTTGAGTTTTGACCTCACTATCACTAGAGGATACTCCATGAAACTGGCAACTGGCAGATTAAAACAAATAAGAACTAACAGGGTTGGACAAATTCCTGAAGAAAAGAGTCCATAAATAGTTATTAGCTAGTTAGACTTGGGAAAGTCAGCACTTATTCATGGGAGTGAGATATAAAAAAGAAATTAATTATTGGGGATCTGACATGTACTTGTGACCCAGATTGGCCACTGTCAGACACAGAATGTTGGGCTTGATGAACCTTGGTCTGTCCCAGCATGGCACGTCTTATGTTCTTAAGCGTTTGAAATGACAGGAATTGGAGGGACTGCTCGCATTAACCCTTTGTTCCAAGGAACTGAATACACATTCGATGCTATAGTTGCTTGTTGGTTTTTTTCAAACAATAGAGGAAGCTAGTGGTTGTGAGGAGCCACAAAGAGGTCTATCTTTGGAGTTCTCCATTGAGAGAACAAACTATGTTTTAGCCTCATCCACTTCCAAATCTTGATAATCTCCTTGTAATGCTTCAAGAAACCTGTCATCTTTGCTTGCTTATGTAGAACATTGTTACTTGATTGTTTGGATCTGTAGTACTAGTTTGAAGACCAGAAGCCCTCAGAGGCAGGGGCATAGGATAGCTGCTGAAATTGGTGGGGCATCAGAAAATTTGCTGTTGCCATGTGACCAAGTGTTTGAGCTGCCTCCCCAGGTTGACATAGTCAATAAAGGACAAGCCTAAAATGTCTCCTTTAACATGCTAACATGCGCAACATTGAGGAAGTTGAGCGTGTCGGCAGCCCAGAGCAGGAGCAGAACTTTATCGGTAACCGGTGCCGGCAGTCAGAAACAGCTCAAGGCAATCCATATAAAAAATAACTCAAATTCTGGTATCACCTCAATTACAGCCACGAACACCTTCCACTGCCAGAAACGTTTTGAAGTAACACAAAACCCTTCAAAACTGACACTCAGAACCTATATAGAAAACATGCCAAACCATAAACTAATTCCCAGGACTACTGTACCTGGAAAAAGGCAACACTGCTAGGTCCTATGACACCAATACACCTTCCACTGGAAAAACAGAACCAGCCAGACACTACGTGACAGCAGAATCCCTCACCTCAGTCATACACACAAAATACAAACCAACCCTTAACTAATGCAAAATAAGGGACCACAAATTAAAAACAGAAAAATGCAGACCAAAGCAAATTGAAAACCCAAGAAGTCTGATTCTGCATACAGTGTATCACTAGAGTGTTGCGCCCGGTCGCAGACGGCTGTAACCTCTTATGCTCACCTCTTTTCTTGCTACTTCGTCAATTCTCGGAAGAGTGGTGGCCTCCGCCAGCGAATGCCGACCTCCCTGGAGTCCCCGGAACGGCGTGGGCGATCCCAACCGCCATCTTCTTCCTGAAGTTACCTAAGCACGCGCGAGCGTGCACGGGCCACCTTTTGTACACATCATGGCGGGAACCTCAGAGGCGTCCCCTCCGCATGATGTCACAACCTCGATGTATTTAAGCTGATTGGCCCTACGCTAAGATGAGCTCTGGCAGAGCGCACTGTTAACCCGTGTTTGATGCGCTAGCTTTACCCCTTATTCAGTAAGGGGTAATGGCGCGTCGAAAACTCACGTCCACCCCCCACCCCCCCAAACTAATAGTGCCCGCAACTTGCTAATGCATGTTGATAGCCCTATTAGTTATTCCCGCGCGATTCACTAAGTAAAATGTGCAGACAAGCCGCACATTTTACTTTCAGAAATTAGCGCCTACCCAAAAGTAGGAGTTAATTTCTGCTGGCACCGGGAAAGTGTACAGAAAAGCAGTAAAAACTGCTTTTCTGTACACCCTCCGACTTAATAACATGGCAATATTAAGTTGGAGGTCCCAAAGTAAAAAATAATTAAAAATTAAAAAAAAAATAAATTTAAATTGGCCCTCGGGTTGAAAACTGGACGCTCAATTTTGCTGGCATCCGGTTTCCGAACCCGTGGCTGTCAGCAGGTTTGAGAACAGAAGCCGGCAAAATTGAGCATCGGCTGTCAAACTCGCTGACAACCGCCGCTCCTGTCAAAAAAGAGGCGCTAGGGACGCGCTAGTGTCCCTAGCGCCTCTTTTTACCATGTGCCCTCATTTAAATACTGAATTGCGCGCACAGGAAAGGGGCCTGTACGCGCGCCGGGAGAGCTGGTGCTCGCCCACTCTCCTGCGACTTTTACTGAATCGGCCTGCTTGTGAGTACCTCTCAACTTCATCTTGCCAAGCCCTCCTGGGATTCCCTGCGGTGGACCCCATGCCTCGGACCACTACCGCGTCCTCACCAGCAGGATTCGCTACATCTACTCTGCTCTGCAGGATCCTGGTTCTTCACCCTTGAATATCTCTTGAGCTCCCAGACCTCAGACTACCTCAACACCATCTCTTCAGCGTACCACGCACTGCGGGCCACTACCGGATCTGCATACCTGAGGTATTATCTACACCAGTGGTTCTTAACCTTTTTCCCATCTTGACACACCTGATAGACCATGCTCACATGTGTGACACACTGCTCATTACAATTCACAGCGGAAATAAAAAATAAAGGCAAAGTATTATTTTTATTGTTAAGAATGACACAAGGGAAAGATACGTATTCTGTCTGAACAGAAATTGCATAAATAGTAAACAGCCTACACCAAAACAGCACCAATTTCCAGCACTTAAACAGTAACCACCTTACCTAAGAAAAGGCAACACTGAAAATATTACACCAGGCTGTAAGACACCATCTCCTATTAAGAAAACGGACCAAGTCAGGCTGTTAAAGAGCCCTACACAGAAACTACATGCCAGCAGAAAACCTCACCTGAATCACATGTGCTAACCCTCGCCTAACAAAGAATAAAGAAACCAAAATGCATAACTAGAAGCATGCAGCCAAAAACTGAATTGGAAACCGCAACAAGCCAGAGTATCTGTATGCAGTGTAATAAAGGGAGAAAAGAAACATCAGCAGTCCTTATAAAACAAATCAAGAAATATAAAAGCAATAGCAGTAAAAACCATACTAACAAAAAAAACAGATTTTAAAATAGCCAATGAATGGATTATCCAATAATTAAAAACTCATAGCAAAAATTTCTAGATACCAATAAAATATTTCAAAAAGCAAATGTTGCTTACCTGTAACAGGTGTTCTCATAGGACAACAGGTTATTAGTCCTCACATATGGGTGACATCACAGGATGGAACCCAATCACAGAACACTTCTGTCAAAGTTTCCAGAACTTTGACTGGTCCCTACTGGGCATTACCAGCATGGCACTAACCCTGCAACCAGCAGGGGTCCCCCTTCAGTCTTGTTAAAAAGCTACAGGTAGTGCTGAAAATAAGAAAATGTTACGAACCCAACACCGCGGGGCAGCGGGCGGGTTTCGTGAGGACTAACATCCTGCTGTCCTGTGAGAACACCTGTTACAGGTAAGCAACATTTGCTTTCTCACAGGTCAAGCAGGATGGTAGTCCTCACATATGGCTGAGTACCGAGATGAAGATGTCAGAGTATGCACCAAATGTACTCAGGCGTGCAAGGCACTAGGCCTGGGATGAAATTTGGCAGAGGGCATCCTGAACCCCACCGGGCAGGCGGAAGGGTGTTGGTACGTCACATTGTAAATAGGTTGCGCAAGACAGACTGGCAGAAGATGGAACCATGTCTTCCAGCTTTGTCTAAGCAATAAAGGGCTGTAAATGTATGGAGAGAACTCCAGGTGGCAGCCCTGCAAATGTCAGGAAGCGGCACCGAGCGTAGGTGTGCTACTGAAGTTGCCATGGCCCTCACAGAATGTGCTTTAACACGTCTTGAAGTGGAATGCCCGCTTGCTGATAGCAAAAGGATATGTAGTCCGTCAACCAGGAGGAGAGTCTGTTTACCCACAGGCTACCCCAATTTGATAGGATGGAAAGAGATTGAGTGCTTTTCCTGTGGGCAGTTGTACGGTCTAGGTAGAATGCTAGAGCCCGTTTGCAGTCAAGGGTATGCAGAGCCTGCTCTCCTGAATTGGAATAGGGCCTGGGAAAAAAGGTAGGTAGTATAATGGATTGATTGAAATGAAACTCCGAAACTACCTTAGGTAAGAATTTAGGGTACTGCCTGGTCCTTCAGAAGTTTAGTGTATGGCGGATAGGTAACTAGAGCCTGTAATTCACTAACTCTGCGAGCGGAAGTGATTGCCAAAAGGAAAATCACTTTCCATGTGAGATATCGAAGGTCACAGGATTGAAGAGGCTCGAATAGTGGTTTCATGAGCCAACCCAAAACTAGGTTGAGGTCCCAAGAAGGGGCCGGAGGACGCAGAGGAGGCTTGAGGTGAAGCAAGCCTTTCAAAAAACGTGTTACAAGGGGTTGTACTGATATGGGAATATGGGATATGGAAACATCCGACACCTTTATGGAAGGCGGCTACTACACTGACATGCATCCTGATGGAAGAAGTTTTTAGACCTGACTCTGACAAGTGCCAGAGATAGTCCAGAAACCGAGATTGGACAGGTAAAGGGGTCAAGGGACTGAGAAGAGCACCATGACATAAACCTGGTCCATTTGTAAGAATACGATTTTCTCGTGGAAGGCTTCCGTGAAGCAATCAGGACACGGGAAACTGGTTCAGAAAGGTTAAGTAGCTGAAGGATTAACCTTTCAGCATCCATGCCGTCAGGGACAAGGCTTGAAGATTAGGGTGGCGTAGGCACCCACTGTTTTGAGTGATTAGAAGCGGGTCCTTTCCCAAGGGAATGTGCCTGCGAATGGAGAGATCTTGAAGTACTGGAAACCGCACTTGGCGCGGCCAGTGAGGTGCTATCAGGATCATGGTTCCCTTGTCCTGACGTAACCACACCACAGCCCAAGGGCTCACATCCATGACACCTTAGCTTCACTGTAAGGCTTTGGAAAGGAGTGAATGCAAAAGGAATTACACCTATGTGCACTGTCTGAATAGAAATTATACCTTCTTCTTGGGTAATAGTACGGTTTCCTAAATGTTTTTTTCAAATTTTTAGCCTGCTGATCCACAAATCTAGAGGTTGCTGATGATAGGAGGACTGATCAGCTGTACCTATTGTCAAAGTCTGAAGTGCAATACAATGCTCCTTTATGACATCTGTGGCCTCTTTCGCCTTGTCAAAGAGTTTGTCACCTGAGCATGGCACATCCGCCAGCTTGTCATGAACAACCTCCCTTAGCCCAGATGCCCTAAGAATGAAGGAACCGAGGAAAAAAATGTTAAATTTTGGTCAAAAACCTGAAAAACTGCAACAAAGATGCAAAACCCAACTGTTCACAAAACAAATGAGAAAAAAAAAAGACTGAGGGACTCACACAGCAACACCATGGGAATTCCTGTGCATGCTCTGAAAAGCAAGTTTGCATACCGTAAAAGGTGTTTTCCGTAGATATTTATTTAAAAATATTTCTATACCGTCTTTCACAAACAAAGTTTGACCAAAACGGTTTACAAAGTTTAGATTATAAAAGAAATCAAAAATAGATAACTAAAATAAAATTGTTTTAACTAAAACAGTAAGAACTAAAGATAAAATAAAAATAATAAAATAAAACCAAAAATAACAAAGTAGAGTAATAGAAAGGAAAAAAAATACAATATATATTTATAAACCCTAATCCTTTAAAATAACTATACAAAAACAAGTAAAAAGCCAGAAAAGGTAAAGAAAAAATATCCTAGAAACTATATCACATGGTAACCAGAACCATAAACGGTAAATAACTGGGTTGTAAGTAGAAGTAGATAGTATATAGCTTATTGGGGTTAAGTGTTCAAACTATCAAGGTCTCCAGGATGAATTAAGGAGAAATAGCCTAGTGGTTAGAGCAGTGGACTATGAACCAGGAGACCAGGGTTCGAGTCCTTGTTGCTCCTTGTGACCTTGGGCAAGTCACTTTACTCTCCATTGCCTCAGGTATAGAAACTTAGATTTGTAAGCCCTCTGGGAGATAGAGAAATACCTACAGTACCTGAATGTAAACCGGTGTGATATCTCGATTGAGATCGAATGTCGATATATATAAAAATAAAATAAATAAAAACCATGCTGTCTGGGAGCACGCCCCCTGGTGGCTCGAGGCAGGAAATTCTCCAAGTATGTGTAGAGCTTTGCTCCTGCATGCCTCCACAGTGCCTTCCCATGTGACTGCCTTCCTTGCTTCAGTTGATCTCAAAGTGCAGAAAGAACACACTACCAGAAGAAGAGTAGGAGGGAAAAAAAATGGTAGAGACTGTCCAGGGAGGAGGGTGGGAATGCATGGCTAATTCATCCTGCTATCTATGGAAAAGACAGTTTACAGTACTGCAAACTTACTTCCCCCCCCAGCTAAGCAGGCTGAATTAGCCATGCTGTCTGGGAGTTCCCAGCCCCAGGGATTTGAAGCACTGCGGAAAAAAGCACAGACATGGGGAAGACAAAGACTCTGATTGCTCAGGTCTGTGTAGAGTTGGGCACGCAGAAGATCCCCAATTTATTTATTTATTTAATAACTTTTATATACCGGCATTAGATAGGCACATCATGCCGGTTTACATATTAACAAAAGCGAGGAAACTACATTATAACAGGGAGTGGGAGGGGATATAACAAACTGAGAAAGGCAAGAAATACAGAGTTGTGAACTAGTTAAATAAGTCAAAAATCAACAACAAGTGCAATAAATGCAACAACGGCAACTGGTAAAAACTTAACTCTAACCGAAGAGGCATAATCTTTATAAAGTGCGGTGAGTAGATCGGGATACAATGGCGGAATTGGGTTCACAGGGGAGGAAGGATTAGTCAGGGTAGGCTTGATGGAATAGCCAGGTCTTCAATTTAGATCTAAACTTGATTGGGCAGGGTTCTAATCGGAGTGTCATGGGCATGGAGTTCCAGCGTGTGGGGCCTGCTATAGAAAGGGCTCTTTCCCTAGTGGAAGAGAGGTGTGCAATTTTTAGCAAGGGAACTTGCAGAGTTCCTTTGTGAACTGTCCTGGTGGGGCGGGTCTGAGTGACAGGGCTAAATGGTATGTCCAGCCAAAGGGAATTGTGAGAGAAAATGGATTTGTGTATGATGGTGAGTGTTTTGTGGAGTATTCGGAATGGGATAGGTAGCCAATGAAGGCTTTTCAGGATCGGGGTGATGTGATCTGTTTTACGGGTGTTAGTGATGATTCTGGCGGTAGCGTTTTGCAACATTTGGAGTGGTTTGATTGTAGCGAGTGGGAGGCCGAGGAGTAGAGAATTACAGTAATCAAGTTTAGAGAGAAGGGAAGTTTGGATGACAGTGCGAAAGTCTTGAGAGTGTAGCAGTGGCTTAAGTTTTTTTTAGAACATTTAGTTTATAGAAACCGTCCTTGAGGATGGAGCTTACATATTTTTTCATGTTTAGTTGCTCATCCAGGAGGACTCCAAGATCTCTTACAAAGGGTTGGTTTATAGAGGGTTTACAAGTAGGGTTATGAAGTGAATGAGGTTTAGAGTGGGGCGAGATGAGTAATAGCTCCGTTTTGTTGGTATTGAGAGCGAGGTGGAGGTTCGTTAGTAGAGAGTTAATTGGAGTGAGACAGGTTTCCCAGTGCTTCAATGCATCGGATAAAGAGTTGTGGATAGGGATAATGATTTGGATATCGTCAGCATATAGATAGAAGTTAAGTTTGAGTTCAGTTAAGAGGAGGCATAGAGGGGTAAGGTAGATATTAAAGAGGGTGGAGGAGAGGGAAGAGCCTTGTGGGACACCCCGCTGTAAGGGGAGGGAGGTAGAGATAGCATTGCCTATTTTGACTGAGAAAGTTCTGTTTGATAGGAAAGATTTGAGCCATGCTAAGGCCAGGCCCGAGATACCGATGCTTTCTAGGCGGGCGAGTAGATGATTGTGGCATATAGTATCAAAGGCGGCAGATATATCCAGGAGGGCAAGAAGGTAGCTAGCGCCCTTGTCCATTCCTATGAGAAGGTGGTCGGTAAGTGTAAGCAGGAGGGTTTCAGTATTAAGATGTTTACGGAAGCCAAATTGTGCGGCATGGAGAATATTATGGTTTTCTAAGTAGTCCGTGAGTTGTGAGTTAACTACTCTTTCCATTATCTTAGCAATGAAAGGAAGGTTGGATATCTGACGGAAGTTCGCAGGGTCTTTGAGGTCAAGAGAGGGCTTCTTTAGGAGGGGTTTGACCATTGCTTGTTTAAGTGAGTCTGGGACAGAGCCATAAGATAGTGAGCAGTTGACGATGCCAGCTATTGCTCTGGAAATGGTGTTTGGGATTGCAAGGAGCGCTTTGGGGGGAATGGTGTCACTTGGGTGTGAGGCAGGTTTGAGTTTTTTGAGAATAGATTCTATTTCTTTGGCAGAAGTGAGGTCAAAAGCAGATAGGACAGTGGTGGAGGGAGTAGGACTCGGAGAGGTAAGGTGGGTTGAGTCAGGGAATCTGGAGCTGAGTTTCGAGATTTTATTATGAAAGAAGTGTGCAAGTTCATTGCTCTTGACATCAGCTTCGGAATCAGGGATGCAGGGGGTGGTGGGTTTAATGAGGTTGGACACGTAGGCAAATAGGGCTTTGGGATTATAGCTGTAGTCATGGATTTTGGCAGCATAGAAATCTCGTTTATGCTTTAATGTGGAGAGCCTGTAGTGATGCAAGGCAGTTTTGAAGCTATCAGCATGTTGGGGGGTAGGGTCCTTGCGCCAGGTTCTCTCTTTGTGTCGCAGTTTGTTTTTTAAAGTTTTTAATTCAGTAGTGTACCATGGATTGGAAGGTTTCGAGGTTGTGTTTATGACACGTTTGGAGACGGGGCAAAGTTTATTTGCTACGTCTTCTGTGAGGCTGCACCAAGAGATAAGAGCAGTATTAGGATCCGAGCAGTCTAGATTGGGCAGGGTGGTAGTGAGAGCAGAGGCGAGGTCCTCACTGGGACAGGCTTTCCTGGCTATTATAGTAGTGTGACGGGGATTCTTTCTGATAGGAGCAGTATTGATAGAAAGATGGCTCTCAATAAGATAATGATCAGACCAGGGGACTGGGGTGCAGGTAGGGGAGAGCGTGGATTGGATACAGGAATTGATGAAGATCAAATCCAGGGAATGGCCAGCTTTGTGGGTAGGGGAGGTGATTAATTGCTGGAAGCCAATCACCTGGAGGGCATGAAGGAAGGTGTCGCAAGAAGAGGATAGGACAGTGGAGTCAATATGGAGATTGAAGTCTCCAAGGATGATAGCAGGAGTGTCAATGTTGATGGAGTCAGCAATGAATTCGATAATGGGAGAGGGATTGGATTCAAGCAGGGAAGGAGGGGCATATACAAGGCATATTTGGAGGGCACGTGATTTAAAGAGCCCGATTTCAAGTTTGGTGGGTGGGGTAATATGGATCTGTTTAAGATTAAGATTTTTATTTTCAGCAAGCAGGAGGCCACCACCTCTTTTCTTTTTTCTAGGGATTGAGAAAATATCATAACAGAGTGAGGGAAGTTGATTTATTTCAACAATGTCAGTGTCTTTAAGCCAGGTCTCTGTGATAGCACAGATATCTGGTTTGCAGTCAACTAGTAGGTCGTTGAGGATGGGTAATTTCTTTGATAAAGATTGAGAGTTGAACAAGATTAGGGAGAGTGTAGTGAGGCCAAGGAATTGGGTCAGAGGAGAGGTAAGAATGGGGATTAAGGATTTGCGAAGGGGTGGGGGATTGCGTACAAGTGGGACGTGCAGTCTGGAACTAGGGAAATGGATACGTGGGATGGGATAGGAAGCCATATCTGGATTCCCAAGGGAGTAGGGAAAAAATAAGTGGCTGCGTAGATGACTAACTGTGAAGGGTGAAAGTAGGCAGGAACAAACTTAGTGGTCGCTCAGCGGGTGTACAGGGGAAGAGGGAGGGAAAGGATATAACAAGGAGGACTTTTAGCGCAAAATGTACGTATAAACAGCCAAATCAGAGACAGTTGACATAATGTGGCAAATGCAGTTCAGGGAGAGCACAAACGGAGAGCACAAAGGGGCGCACTAAGGGGCTTGCCCCTTAGTCGCGCTCCTTCTGCGCGAGACGCCCGGCGCGAGACGCCGAGGAGGATGTCTCTAATTTGAAGGGTTCCAGCACCGGAAGTGATGCGGCAGGGGTGGGCCGTACAGCGTCGGTCCGGCAGCGTGTTGCAGCAGGGACTCCCGGTGGGGTAAGTCGCGGCGTTGGTGCTCGCTTGGGAGCTGCGGGCTTGAGGCTCTGGGCTCTGACCCCGATGGGTCTCCCCTGCCGGTAGCAGAGAGTCGTGCGAGCCGTTCGCTGGGCGGTCGGAGGAAGCGGGCAGGCGAGCCGGCGGCGAAAGGGGCAATCTCAAGAATTAGTGGCATGCCATATCTCTCGTCCCATGACTGCATCTGAACTGGCTTGTTGATGTAGACTGTAGTGAGACGTGAAAGTATGCAGCAACAACCAGGTAGCCACTTTGCATATGTCTTGAACCATCACCTGTCAGAGATGAGCAATTGAAGTCGCTACAGCTCACAATTGATGGGATTTCACTTTTGATGAGAGGCATTCCAGTCTAGTTGCATAGCAAAAGTGAATACACTGAGTTAGCCACTTAGCAAGGGTCCTTTTGGATACTGGTAAACCCGGAGCGTTCGGGTTGAACGAGAGTAAGAGCTGGGAGTGTCTGTGAGGGGCGTGGGTCCTTTGTTTATAGTAGGCTAATGCCCTTTTGCAATCCAGCGGGGGTAATAAAGCTTCTCAGCTGGAAGTATGTGGCCTAGGGGAAAAGGTTGGTAGAGTTATGGTGTGATTCAAATGAAAGGCTTTGGGAAGGAAGGAAGGGTGAGTCTGCAAGATTACTCTGTCATGGTAAAATTGAAGATAAGGAGCATAGTGCACCAACGCCTGCAGCTCACCAATTCATCGTGCTGAGGTGACTGCTACAAGGAATATGACTCTCCATGTGAGGTATTTCAATGAGATTGTTTGGTAGCTGGTTTGGAGAAAGTGTCTCGATCCCTCCTTGAGGTCGATCATAGCCTGTCTTTGCTGGTTATCCCCAGTAGCTTGCTCCTCACCGACCTTAAGTGACTAAAGGCATTCACAGAGATAATGATTTATGTAGAATTGGTGTCATTGATTCTTGGCTGTCAGCATGGATCCTTGGAACACCTTTTTGCCGAAGTCATCTAAGTAGCGGCTATCCTTGCCCAGTGGGGTACTGGAGCAAAGCCTGGATTTCCTGGCTCTCTTCATGGCCAATTCTACCACCACTGGGCCATAGAGGACTGATTTCCGCATCCGGAACTTCAATTTGGATTTCTGGGAGGTGGTGGGCGCCGAAAAGGGTGATTCCCACGCCTTGTCCATGATCTTATCCAGAACTGAGTGGGAAGGCAAGGCTGTTCATTCGGCCGGGTACATCAAAGATTTTCAACAATCCGTGGACCTCAGCCCTGGAGTCCGGTAACTGCTTAGTCTCCAGGTTCAAGAGCGAACTGTTGATTATAGCCGGGTTCAATCCCCGGCCTTACCACCATTGCTGAACATACTGCTGGTATGGAAAAATACTAGCAGGCCCCAGAACACAAACCTGGGGCCTTGAATGCCAGACAAAGCTATAAAACTGTTTTTGCAGGAATTCACAGACACCAATCAACAAATTAAGCCACAGGATGGGGCAGGAGATATCGCAGAGAGTACGCAGCAAATAGTCTGTGGGAAAGAATGCAGGGGGGAGAAAGATAAGGGGAGACAAATAACAGCTGCCTGTAGGCAGACAGCATAACAAGGTAGTGGTGTGAAGCATGCAAGCAGAAATCAGATAATTAGCTGACTTTGTATTTTTAACCTATATAAGCAAAGCTGGTATGTAGTAGGGCTGGCAAGGATTCTGTATCTGTTGCAGAGCCCAGCGCTGAGCTCATTATTATGTAAGTATATATTTGCTATATTTGCTTCCTGTGTACTTTTTGCTTCCTGAGTATTGCTGTTTTGTGTATGAATAGCATATGATTTACAATAAAGAATATTACTTGAAAGTAGAATCAGAGTTGTTCTTTTAAACTATTTTAACTTTGCATTGGGACTTTTCAACAGAACCCTACCTTCTCAATAAATTTGGAGTATGATAGATCCTGGGGGGGGGGGGATGTTGGTTTGGGCGGGCCTTCTTGGGGGGTCTGAGGGAATCCCTATGCAGGAGCACAGGTGGGGGGGGGGGGGGGGGAAGAGGAGTAATCGAAATCCTGGTCAGCGTCAGAAGCCTGCAAACTCCACTCTACATTCGGGTCCTCCCTTCCTGATGGGTTTTTTGGTGGGGAGGAAGGAGGGGAGTGCGCTGAATCCTCCGCTGATGTACGGGGAGTACGGAAGCTGGGCAGACACCACAGAATCAAAAAAAGGTCCATGTAGATGCCCCCTTCAGCCTTTGGGGAGCAGGCGTGGATGTGCTGCTTTTCTTGGCCAGTGGAGAGCGGACAGATCAATCTGGCTGGTTCAGGTCACAATCCTGCCTCAAGAGGCTAGGCAAATCTCTTGACCTAGAGCTGCTTGGCTTTCGGACAGTTAACTTCCCTCTGTGGTCTCTGTGGTAGAGGTGGAAGCGCGGCCCAAAGGTTGTGAAGCCTCTCCCTCCGAATCCCCTGAAGCTTCCATTTCGGAAGGGAGGAAAGGTGGGTGCCATGAGTGGAGAGACTTTCCTCGGCCGAAGCATGGGAGGGGGTTACGCTTGTGCTTCGGTAATACCGGTGCAAAGTTACAGGTTTTGCACTTAGACTTTCCACTGTGCTGCGACACGGTGACAGACGTCGTGTGCGTCGGTTTGCCGGATGATGTTTGTGCCAATGGCTGCTGCACAGCTGTTCCATCTGATGCTGGTTGTGTTGGCTTACTATCGACCAACGCATGCATCGGCAGCATCAGCCGCTTGGAGTGCGATCAGGGCTCTGTTTTGGGCAACAGACGATGCTTATGCCCATGCTCGGCATCAAGGTCCTGTGCTGTTCGGCCTGTTCCCTCGACTCAGTCTATGCAGTTAAGGACAGAGCCCCCTCCACTGGGGTCGTGTGAGGGTGGTCATTCCTGGCCTTACATCCGGCTTCCATTCTAGCCGTGGAGGAGGGCTGGACAAATGTATTCTCTCTTCTTGGTGTTTGGGCCCCCATGCCTAGGAGGACTGAGTGGACCGCTGGGAAGGGGCATAGGAGCCAGTCTCTTCCTCCTCCTCCTGAAGTCGGGCTATTTTCACAGTCCTCTGCAGCTGGGCCAGAGGAGATATCCAACCACCATCCGCACAGTATGCCTGGTCATGCTCCGGCCCCAGGCACAAGTAGAAGAATTATGTCAGTCAGTGAAGGACATAATCTTGCCACATTGGCAAAAATTTGAATCCCAGGGTTTTGGGGCCCATAATAGCACTGAAAAGTGCTGTTTTGGGGATCACCGAAGTGAAAGAGAGGACAAAAAGAAAGAAAAAAAGTCAGAGGAGAAGAACTCGCGCACATTACTGAGCAGGAAATGCGAAAACCTGAAGCAAGGAAGGCAGTTGCACGGGAAGGAACTGTGCAGGCGTGCAGGAGCAAAGCTCTACACATACTTGGAGAAGTTCCCGCCTCGAGCCACCAAGCTGTCTGAGAGCCATGTGCTCCCAGACAGCATGGCTAGCTCAGCCTGCTTATCTGCGGGGAAAAATAATTTGCTTCTGAGATTTGAGAGAGTATGCTATGACATGGCACCATAAAATGACATCAGTACTTGTGTGGTTGATTGTTTCTGCTTGTCTAGAGAACTTAATATACAACCCCCATCTTCCTTCCCATTCCTATACACAAATATTTTATCATCTAAGAAAATGCAAAACGCAGACTTAAGTCCATTTAACAAATATATCAAGTCTGAGGACACCTTACCAGTATAAAGTGTCCAAACACATTGGTTTCAAACACTTCTTGTAGACCATCATCAGTAACTCGGTCTTTCTGGATCAGCAGTCCCTCTCCCGTTGTAAACATATGGATAGCTTTTCTGTAATGAGACAACACCTCGAGTAAAATGTAGGGCCCAGTACTTTAGCTGCATGCTGTACAATGCCATATAGGAGATTAGGGTTAGAGGGAATCTCAGCCATTGCTCAAAAGTCAACAGGGATACCTATTGGCCAGAATCTATATATTGTTATCAGATACCAAAAACAGCTCTGGTCTGACCAAGGACCGTCATTGTGACGGCTGGGTTAGACTAGAGAGGGTTAGAAAGATGTATAAACTATAAACAAATACTAATGAAAGTTCAAGCTACTGCAGACCTTGTAGAAATCAATTCAGACTTGAACTGGAAGCCCAAAGAAGCAAAAGAAAATTGCTGGGTTTAAGAAGAAAAATCTAATGTAATGTCATACTTCTCCAAAGAAGCATGTCTTGTACATGAAAAACTTGAACCTCTGTCACTGATAGAAATTCATGAAACACATTTATAGCTTACGATTAGAATCAATAATTAGGCTAAGAAAATTAGTAACCAAGATAAAAGTAACAAGGATAAAAAAGCTCTCCTAATTCTTCAGGTGAAGGTCTGTTTTCTCAGTTTGGTGACACCCATTAGTTTGGAGCCTGAAAGTGGCACGATCAATTGCAAAAGATCTCAGATTAGAAAAATAAGGCATCAAACAGGGGGATGTTCAGCTTATTGGGGGAATTTGTACACAATTAGAAGCCATCTTAGAAATTGTCCTAAAGCTGGATATAATATTTTTGGGAGGATTATCCTTTTTTTCTTAAAACAGGGCGCATTACATCTCTCTTCAGTGAAGGGGGGGGGGGGGGGGGGGAGAACCCTTCTGCAAGTGAAATTTACTATTTGACAAAAAAAAAAAAAAAATACCTTTGCAAAAGAATTCTTTAAATTACAAAAAATCCAAAAATCTCACTCATCCAGGGGAGAAACAGCAGAGTTCACTTTCTGCATAACAGATGTTACTGCAATCTTAGAAACACTGAAATTTCATCCATAATGCACTAGTCTCCATCACCTGTGACAGACAATCCAGGGCCCCAACAAGCCCTTTACCTACTAACTACAGTACTTTGGGGCCGATGTAATAAGATCTGCGGTGAAATTGGCGCTGTGTGTATTTTTTTTAGCGTATGAGGAAAAAGCAGGCACCTTCGTGGGATGTAATAAAGAACACATATGCAAATGAGATGCGCATAGAAAATCCACACAAAAGTAAAATCTGCATTAATGTGGTCACCCGTGAGTGAGTCACAGGGCGAAACCATTCCCCTTTCATAAAACAGTGAAGTTAATGGTCTAGGAGTGGATAGTGCAGTGGATAGTGCAATGTCTAACCTCTTCATGTTCTGTCTCTGACTGCATGGCAGCTGTACCAGCTGAAACCAGTAAGCATTGTGGCAGGGATTTCTTCAGCCAACTTGCAAATGGATCAAAGCATTTGGAAAAAGTGAAGGTAATCCATGATTACCCCAGAGCTGCATGGACATACAACCGTACTAATGCCAGCAATGGAGTAAACCGGCCTCCAGATACGACCTTTAACTTAACTCCTGCCCTGACCCAGGTGCTAAAAAAGCCACACTTGCCTACTCGCGGCTCCCTGCATAGCCCATGAAAGGAAAATTGGTTCTTACCTGCTTATTTTCATTCCTCTAGTACCATAGATCAGTCCAGATTCCTGGGTTCATTCCCCCCTGCCAGCAGATGGAGACAGAGAAAAGCTTCGCTGACACTGCATCATAAACCCCAGTGCCCACTACAGTTCCTCAATTTATAACTGTATCAAAGCAGAAAGTAGTAAAGAGAGCAAAAAACATTTGAACAAATAAACTGATTCCAACAAAACTGAATGCATCAGAGAACAATATTACAGCTGAGTGGACGACTGTCCCCTGACACTCCCCCTTCCTGAATTGGGCAGGTTCTGAATTGATCCATGCTACTACAAGAACAAAAATTAGCAGGTAAGAACCAAATTTTCCTTTCTCTGTACATACCCGGATCAGTCCAGACTCCTGGGATGTACCAAAGCCCTTACCCAGGGTGAGTCCTGGAAAGTCCCGCTCGCAAAATACTCTCACCAAAAGGAAGAGATCCCGTATCTCCCACATCTAGACAATAGCGCTGTGCAAAAGCATGCAGCAATTTCCAAGTCGCTGCCCTACAAATTTCCTGTGGAGAAACAAGCTGAGCTTCGGCCCACAAAGTTGCTTGCAAATGCGTAGAATGAGCATGCAAACCTTCTGGAACCAGGCGACCTAGAGTCATGTACGTAGAAGCAATTGCCTCCTTCAACCAACGTGCAATAGAAGCCTTGGAACCTTTGTTTGCACCACTCCACAGCACAAAGAGATGATTGGACCTCCTAAATTCATTCATAGCCTCGAGGTAACGTAACAAAGCTCTCAGCACATCCAAAAGTAGGAGCTCGCTCGCCTGAGGATCGGACGCCATTAAGGTAGGAGAAGCCGGAAGCTCCACCGACTAATTGACATGAAATGCCAAGACCACCTTTGGTAAAAATGAAGGTACCGTCCATAAGGAAACGCTCGAATCTGAAATCTGAAGGAAAGGATCATGGCAAGACAGAGCCTGCAATTCAGAAGTCCTCCGAGCTGAACAAATGGACACAAGAAAAACCACCTTAAGAGTCAAATCCTTCAACGTCTACCTCCGGAGTGGTTCAAAGGGAGCTTCACACAAACCTATAAGGACAAGATTAAGATTCCAGGATGGACAAGACCTCCGAACAGGAGGCCGCAAAGTCATGGTCCCCCTAAGAAACCTAATGATGTCCAGATGAGCCGAAATAGGGGAACCATCAATGTTACCCCAAAGAAAGTCCAGGGCGGCCACCTGCACTTTAAGGGAACTAAGAGACAAGCCCTTGGCGAAGCAGTCGTGCAAGAAAGATAGAATGTCAGGGATTAAAGCCCTCGGCGGACACACGCCCTTAGTGGAGCACCAGGTCTCAACAACTTTCCATACCCCAACGTAAGACAGGTTAGTAGACTTCCTTCTGGTTTGTAACATAGTGACGACAGACTCCGGATAACTTGTGTGTCTCAAACGCCTCTTCTCAAAAGCCATGCCTCTAGACAAAAAAGTGTGAAGCCTGGTCTAAAAATATGGGACCCTGACGAAGAAGGTTCTTCAGATGTCAGAAACAAAGTGGCCCGTCGACAACCAGATTAACTAGATCCACAAACTAAGGATGCCAAGGCCACTCCGGGGCTACCAGAATCACTTTCGCCACAGTGCTTCTCTATCCAACACAGAATCTTGCCCACCAGGGGCCAGGGGGGAAAAACAAAGTAGAACCCCAAGGCCATGTCTGAGCTAGAACATAGACTCCTTCGGCCCTGTGCTGCAAAAAGCAGGAACAAACAGCTGCACGCAAGCACAGGACTGCTACCTCAAAATCCTCTTGAGGTGTACCTTCATCTTACAGTCCTGCACATCCTTCAACAAGGCCGAACCTATCACAGGAATCGTGGTTCTCTTAGTAACCACTGAAACCGCTGTATCTACCTTAGGGAGAGAAAAAAAAGCCAAAACTCCAAATCCTGCTTCGGCAAGGAATAGAGCTTTCCCATGGACCTGCCAACCTATAAGCCAGAATCAGGAGTCCCCCATTCCGCTTCTACCAGCTTCCTAAACAACTTGTGCTACAGAAAAGAAGTCGGGGGACCACGCAGCCCATCTAGGACTGGGTCTGCTCCCTCCAAATCCTGGTCCTCTTGGGGCATCTTCACCTCAAGGACCTGAAAGTCAAAAGGAGCAAGGCATCCAGCTCTTCCCTTTCAAAAAGGCATACCACCTTAGGGTCCTCCGCCTCGTGGATCGAAACCACCGGGTCATCACCCGGACCAACATCCCCAGCTGCCGGATCAACCAGCTTCATTGGGCTCATCTCTTTGAGAAGAGTCCCCCAAAGGGGGGGACCTAGCAACCTCTGCACCGAGGGAACTCTCCTCCTGGGTGCACCTGCCCAACTGGAACCCCCTTAGCCCCCCGGAGAGCTGAGCTGGTAGTGGCTGCAGCTGACTAGCCTCCCAAGCCGCCTGTAGCCTAGCCAGAAACACATCATGAAGCAAAAGAACAAACATTGTAGAAAATGGCCTCCCTGCATCAACCCCTGCAGGGCATGGCTGAGAAACCGGCAGCAACAGGCTGTCCTCCCCCTCCAGCCCTCCCTGACTATTCCCTACATCAGATCGGGCTGGTGACAAACATGGGGGACCCTTCCCCCCTCCCCCGACAGCACGGGAAATGCCACTGAGAAATCCAATATGGCTGCCATTCCCACGCTGGCCGGGTAAGGGATCACAGCTTAACCAGAGCCCCTGCTCAGAATCAGCATGAAACCGCCCGAAGCAAGACACTGCTTAGCTGCTGGAGGGCAGACAGAGGAGCCCTTCCCACCATCCACACCCTGTTCAAGTGTGAGAGCACAGAGCTGCACGAACAGCATGCCGAGCCACAAGTCATCAAGAAGGGGAAAAGCCACAATAAACCCCCAAAAGGGAAACACTCACCTTAAAAAAGCTTGTCTAACTGAAAGAAACCTAAGAGGAGGAAGCCACCTGCACAGCAGAGCTGTGCTCAACTGCAAACACTCTTGTCTTAGCTTCTTTTTTTTTTTTAATTAAACTTTATCCCAAGGAGACAAACAGCCCCTAAAAAACACTAAGTCTCAAGAAAGGGCTTTAAAAGTTCATTAGAGCCTGCAGCTGCCTCAGTGTGGCCTCATGAAGGGGAGGGATCTGGACAACCAGATTTACACCCCACGGATGCACAGACCGAGCACACACAGGGACACCAACCCCTGGCTTGGCTGCCTCAACCCATTAGAATTCCAAAAACCAAAAAGAAACAACGCCCCCCGGGGAGGAAGGCTCAAAAGGAAAAAATTGCTGAAAAAAGAAAAACTGCAGAACTGCAGGATTCACCCTCTGCCATCTGCTGGAGACAGCAGAGTTGCTTACCTGTACAGGTGTTCTTCACAGGACAGCAGGATGTTAGTCCTCACATATGGGTGACATCATCAGGATGGAGCCCAATCATGGAACACTTTTGTCAAAGTTTCTAGAACTTTGACTGGCATCTTCTAGCCATGCCCAGCATGGTACTAACCCTGCATCCAGCAGGGGTCCCCCTTCAGTCTCTTGTACAGCAAAAAATATGTGCGAAAAATAAAATAAATCGTAAGCAAACCCAACTCTGCGGGGTGGTGGGCGGGTTTCGTGAGAACACCTGTAACAGGTGTTAACAGGTGTTCTCACAGGACAGCAGGATGCTGTCCTGTGAGAACACCTGTTACAGGTAAGCAACTCTGCTTTCTCACAGGACAAGCAGGATGTTAGTCCTCACATATGGGTGAATAGCAAGCTGAGGATGCCTGAGGAATGCACCAAATGCACCCAAAGACATGCAACAGGCACAACAACAGGGGTGGATTTTGGTAGGAGGGCATCCTGAAAACCCTGAACAGGTCGCTGGAAGGATGTTGGGAAGTTAAGCTGAGAATAAGTTGCGTAGGACCGACTGGCCAAAAATGGAATCTTGTTTGCCAGCTTTGTCTAGGCAGTAATGGACTGCGAAAGTATGGAGAGAACTCCATGTGGCAGCCTTACAGATGTCCGAAAGCTGAACCGAACAGAGGTGCGCCACTGAGGTTACCATGGCTCTGATAGAATGTGCTCTTACACGTTCTTGGAGCGGCAGGCCTGCTTGCTGGTAGCAAAAAGCAATGCTGTCCGCCAGCCAGTCTGCTTGCCCACTGGAGTACCCAGTTTGTTCTTATCGAAAGAAACAAACAGTTGAGTGGACTTCCTATAGACCGACAGGCGCTCTAGGTAGAAGGCCAGAGCACGTTTGCAGTCCAAGGAATGCAGAGCCTGTTCTCCTGGGTGGGAGTGGGGCCTGGGAAAGAAAGTAGGTAGTATGATTGATTGATTGAGGCGAAACTCTGATACTACTTTCGGTAAAAATTTAGGGTGGGTGCGTAGCACTACTCTGTCATGCAAAATTTTATGTAAGGTGGGTAGGTGACTAATGCCAGCAACTCACTAACTCTGCGAGTGAACGTTATAGTGAGAAGAAATAGCATAGGTCGCATGAGTGGAGAGGCTCAAATGGGTGTTTCATGAATCGCCCTAAAACCACGTTTAGGTCCCAAGTGGGGGCCGGAGGGTGTAGTGAAGATTTTAGGTGGAGTAAGCCTCTCATGAAGCACGATAATAAGGGCTGTGTCGAAATAGAGACATCTCCTATCCCATTATGGAAAGCGGCTACCGCGCTGACATGTACCCGTATGGAGGAAGTTTGTAGGCCAGACTCTTTCTCCATCGTGGCAGGGATGCCACCGCTGCAGCTTTCCCCCGGACTTCCTCTAGGCACAGGCGCACGCCTCTTCTCCTTATTTAAAGGGCCAGTGGCGGGAAAAGCCCACGGCCCCACCAGATGACATCATCACCATATTCCCTGGTCCAGCCCTATAAAAGGGCTCTGCTTCAGTTCCTCGGGGCCTTCAAATCTGATTCCATGGTCGTCCATGTCTCCTCTTCTCCAGTCAAGGTTTTCCGTGGTCTGCTCCTGTCCAGATGGCTTTGTGTTCCACGTTCTTGATATTCCTGATCCTCTCCGTCTGATGTTCCTGGTCTCGCCCCTCGTCTGAGCTCCTTCGTTGCATGTTCCTCATCCAGGAGTCCTGATGTCCAGAAGCCCTCATGTTCCTCGTCCTGATGTTCCTGATCCAGTGTACTGGATGTTCCGTGTTCCAGTCCTGGTCCTGATGTATGCCTCGTCTCCTGCTGCTCGTCCTCCTTCCAGGTTCCTTTGTTCTCTACCTTTCCGGGCATGCCACCATCGTGGTCCATGTCCACCCCATGGGGAGGACTGTGTAGGATGCCTTTTGGTACAAGGCCTACTTTCATTCCTGCAGCGCAAGTCTCCGGAAGGCCCTTGTTTTTAATGCTGAGGTCTGTTCAAGAATTCCGAGTTTTGAATCCTGAGTCTTGTATCCTGTCCCGGTCTTCAGAGTACCTTGCCTGCTTCCATCCATTCCCAAGACTCTGCCAGAACCTGCTCTGCGACCAGCCACAGGCGGCTGCGTAGAGCATGCCTCGGTGCAGGCCTCTCCTGAATCTTCGACGTGTCCTGGTTTCAAGATCCATTGCTTCGCCTGGAGTCTGCTTCACTTCCAGCGTGGTCCATGACGAGCCATGGGCAGCTGTGTAGGGCGTGCTGCAATGCAGTACTCACCCAGTACTATCCTTTATCCTTGCCCGAGACTTCCAGCTTCCTCTAAACCTCCTCAGAGTCTTCCAATACCCTTTCAAGTCCTTGTCTGAGTCCTCCTGGTATCCTGAGTCTTTCACGTCCTCCTGGTATCCTGAGTCTTCCAAACAACCTGAGTCTTCCTCATATCCTGAGTCTTCGTCTGAGTCCTCAGTCCAAGTTCTCCAAGTATACTGACTTTTGTCCGTGTCTTCCAAGTAACCTGAATCTTCTGTTCCAGTTCCTTGTCTCGTCTTGTTCCTGCCCTCAGCCTCCATCTGGCCTCAAGCACTCATCGTTCCCTAGCGGCGGGTCTGGAAGGGCTACTGAGTGCCCAGAGGGCTACTCCTGAGACCAGCATTGCTTGGCTGGGCCTCACTGGTGCGTGCAGGTCCAGTGGCGGGCTGAGCCTGCCTTGTTCCAGTTTCTGTCGTTCCTTGCCTGGTCCGGTCCAGCCTTGTTCCCACTCTGCCCGCGCCTGTACTCGTTCACCTCCCTCGGTGTGCGTCTTGGGGCGCCTCCCTGAGCCGCCCAGTGGCCCAAGGGCTCACTATCTCCCAGAAGCAGGTGACCGTGCCTCCGCATCCCTCTATATGGACTCTACGGTCGCGCTCGCAACAACTAGACTGGTTACAGCTGTAGAAGAAACTGCTTTCGCTGGCCAGAAGGTATTACTGGCAATTTTACTTCGTATTAGGCGTACATCAGCTCAAACCACAAATCTAAATCCATTTGAAATAATTACTGGATGCCCTATTCAGTACCCCCTGCTCCAGGGATGAATTTAACTGAAATGATTTATCTTGATTAATTGATTCAATGATCTCATATTGCAAAATACTAACTGAAGCTATTGCTAGAACATCTCACTAGGTCAAAGAGGCACTGCCAAAACCTGGAGTGGATATTGCACATGGAATATAACCTGGTGATACCATTCTCATTCGAAATTTCCTTTGAGGAACAACTCTTGAACCTTGTTGGGAAGGGCCCTATCGAGTTCTTCTCGCCACATCCACGGCTGTAAAGGTCAAAGAGAAAAAAGCCCGGATTCACGCCTCCCACATCAAAGTTTGCAAGCCAACAATAGGAATAGAAGCAGATGGTAACAGACCAGGACAGAAAGCAGATGACTGAACAGACCAAACTCCAAACCAGGAATAGAAACAGACAAATACTTAAAGCAAGGAGTGTGAACATAATCCCTCCTCCTTTGCCTATTGCCTTTCAAGATCACACCATGGAAACACTGAGAGGAGAGGATCACCTTGCTGGTGGCTGAAAGGAATCAGTAAGTTTTTGCTTGGGACATTGACATTGACTTTTTTAAAAGTATTGGGGCAAAGTTAACTATTTGGGAATATTATTTAGTGTGTTTGTGTGTTTGTGCCTTTAATAGTCAGTCAGTGAATAAAACAAGTTAGACTGTTTGCATTTTTAAATAGTCAGTCAATAAGGTAGCAGTAGGTAAGCAGTAAATACACAAGTTAGACTGTTTGTATTTTTAGTCAGTCAATAAGGTAGCAGTAGGTTGGCAGTGAATAAATAAACAAGTTAGACTGTTTGTATTTAGTCAGTCAATAAGGTAGCAGTAGGTAGTGTGTTTATTTTTTAAAAGTCTGCCTGACTATTAAAGTGACCTCCAGACTTTTAAAGAGCTAAGTGTTTTATTTAATAAATAACTGAGTGCATTGTATTGAAAAACAAAAAAAACACAAAAAAAAAAAAAACCCCCCCACAAAAAAGTAGCCAGAAGCTAGAAATAAGCTAGGAGCAGTATATACCAAAGTAAAAAAGTTGAATAGTTCAGCTCAGTTACTCACCTTGGAAAGGTGTTGAGGTAGTGTGATTAGGTTTGAATAGAGAACAACATTTGTTAATCAAGGGAGCTGTGAGTCACTCAGGCTGACTAACTAAAGTTAGACTGTTTGTAATTCCCAACCCTCCCACCCCTTGCCCACCCACCCCAAGCTCATCCCTTAATTTATAGGCAGGTGCCACTTGCACAAAAAAAAAAACAAAAAAAAACCCCATCAACAAAAACTTTACTGAGAATTCGATCAGACTCCAGTAGGCCACTACCAGACATATAGTGAATTCACTAATACATTTAAAGGAACTTAGACACATTCCTACTCCCATAGCAACCTAAAACTTAACTAGGAACTGATCAAAATTGAGATGAAGGCAGCAGTCCAGCAGCAAGAGGGGGGCTTTCCAGTCTTTTGCATCGAGTGTCACATGTATGATTTTTTACCCACCGGTGAGAAGTTGTACATGTGCATGCGATGCAAAGAGCTCCTGGCTCTCAGAGAACGAGTCCGATCTCTGGAGGCTAGAGTGGCAGACCTGGAGGAGCTGAGGGAGACAGAGAGGTATATAGATGAGACCTTCAGGGACATAGTAGTCCAGTCCCAACTTCAGACTGGCAGCCCTGGTGCTGCCTTGGAGGAAGAAGGTCTCATAATGGGAGAGCACCAACCAGATGTAACAGGAAAGGATCCTGTAGCAAGGACCTGCTCTCTAGGTGATGCATTGTCCTTTCGCACTGAGGATATCTCCCCAAGGCCTACTGCCCAGGAGGGAAGGGTTAGGTCGGCCGTCATAGTTGGTGATTCGATTATTAGGAATGTAGATAGCTGGGTGGCGGGTGGGCGTGAGGATCGCCTGGTAACATGCCTACCTGGTGCGAAGGTGGCGGACCTCACGCGTCACCTAGATAGGATTTTAGACAGTGCTGGGGAGGAGCCGGCTGTCGTGGTACACGTGGGCACCAACGACATAGGAAAATGTGGGAGGGAGGTTCTGGAAGCCAAATTTAGGCTCTTAGGTAGAAAGATTAAATCCAGAACCTCCAGGGTAGCGTTCTCTGAAATGCTCCCTGTTCCACGCGCAGGTCACCAGAGGCAGGCAGAGCTCCGGAGTCTCAATGCGTGGATGAGACGATGGTGCAAGGAAGAGGGATTCAGTTTTGTTAGGAACTGGGGAACCTTTTGGGGAAGGGGGAGTCTCTTCCGAAGGGATGGGCTCCACCTTAACCAGGGTGGAACCAGACTGCTGGCGCAAACCTTTAAAAAGGAGATAGAGCAGCTTTTAAACTAGAACAAAGGGGAAAGCCGACAGTCGCTCAGCAGCGCATGGTTCGGAGAGATGTATCTTTAAAGGATACTAATGATGCATTAGAATTAGGGCATCCCGACAGTGAGGTTCCAATAATTAGAAAAGTAGTCCAAGTGCCTGTAACTAAAAATTCACCTGAGCTAAAAAATTCTAACTTATCCCTATCAATTAAAAAGCAGAATAAAAATACAATCAAAAAACAAACTTTGAAATGTTTGTATGCTAATGCCAGAAGTCTAAGAAGTAAGATGGGAGAACTAGAATGTATAGCAGTAAATGATGACATAGACTTAATTGGCATCTCAGAGACATGGTGGAAAGAGGATAACCAATGGGACAGTGCTATACCGGGGTACAAATTATATCGCAATGACAGAGAGGAGCAGTCGGGAGGAGGTGTGGCGCTTTATGTCCGGGATGGCATAGAGTCCAACAGGATAAACATCCTGCATGAGACTAAATACAAAATTGAATCTTTATGGGTAGAAATCCCTTGTGTATCAGGGAAGACTACAGTGATAGGGGTATACTACCGTCCACCTGGTCAAGATGGTGAGATGGACAGTGAAATGCTAAGAGAAATTAGGGAAGCTAACCAAATTGGTAGTGCAGTAATAATGGGAGACTTCAATTACCCCAATATAGACTGGGTAATGTATCATCGGGTCACGCTAGAGAGATAACGTTCCTGGATGGAATAAATGATAGCTTTATGGAGCAATTGGTTCAGGAACCGACGAGAGAGGGAGCAATTTTAGATCTAATTCTCAGTGGAGCACAGGACTTGGTGAGAGAGGTAACGGTGGTGGGGCCACTTGGCAATAGTGATCATAATATGATCAAATTTGATTTAATGACTGGAAAAGGAACAGTGTGCAAATCCAAGGCTCTCGTGCTAAACTTTCAAAAGGGAAACTTTGATAAAATGAGAAAAATTGTTAGAAAAAAACTGAAAGGAGCAGCTACAAAAGTAAAAAAATGTCCAAGAGGCGTGGTCATTGTTAAAAAATACCATTCTAGAAGCACAGTCCAGATGTATTCCACACATTAAGAAAGGTGGAAAGAAGGCAAAACGATTACCGGCATGGTTAAAAGGGGAGGTGAAAGAAGCTATTTTAGCCAAAGATCTTCATTCAAAAATTGGAAGAAGGATCCAACAGAAGAAAATAGGATAAAGCATAAACATTGGCAAGTTAAATGTAAGACATTGATAAGACAGGCTAAGAGAGAATTTGAAAAGAAGTTGGCTGTAGAGGCAAAAACTCACAGTAAAAACTTTTTTAAATATATCCGAAGCAGAAAGCCTGTGAGGGAGTCAGTTGGACCGTTAGATGATTGAGGGGTTAAAGGGGCACTTAGAGAAGATAAGGCCATCGCGGAAAGATTAAATGATTTCTTTGCTTCGGTGTTTACTGAAGAGGATGTTGGGGAGGTACCCGTAATGGAGAAGGTTTTCATGGGTAATGATTCAGATGGACTGAATCAAATCACGGTGAATCTAGAAGATGTGGTAGGCCTGATTGACAAACTGAAGAGTAGTAAATCACCTGGACCGGATGGTATACATCCCAGAGTTCTGAAGGAACTAAAAAATGAAATTTCAGACCTATTAGTAAAAATTTGTAACTTATCATTAAAATCATCCATTGTACCTGAAGACTGGAGGATAGCAAATGTAACCCCAATATTTAAAAAGGGCTCCAGGGGCGATCCGGGAAACTACAGATCGGTTAGCCTGACTTCAGTGCCAGGAAAAATAGTGGAAAGTGTTATAAACATCAAAATCACAGAACATATAGAAAGACATGGTTTAATGGAACAAAGTCAGCATGGCTTTACCCAGGGCAAGTCTTGCCTCACAAATCTGCTTCACTTTTTTGAAGGAGTTAATAAACATGTGGATAAAGGTGAACCGGTAGATATAGTATACTTGGATTTTCAGAAGGCGTTTGACAAAGTTCCTCATGAGAGGCTTCTAGGAAAAGTAAAAAGTCATGGGATAGGTGGCGATGTCCTTTCGTGGATTGCAAACTGGCTAAAAGACAGGAAACAGAGAGTAGGATTAAATGGGCAATTTTCTCAGTGGAAGGGAGTGGACAGTGGAGTACCTCAGGGTTCTGTGTTGGGACCCTTACTGTTCAATATATTTATAAATGATCTGGAAAGAATACGACGAGTGAGATAATCAAATTTGCAGATGACACAAAATTGTGCAGAGTAGTTAAATCACAAGCAGATTGTGATAAATTGCAGGAAGACCTTGTGAGACTGGAAAATTGGGCATCCAAATGGCAGATGAAATTTAATGTGGATAAGTGCAAGGTGATGCATATAGGGAAAAATAACCCATGCTATAATTACACGATGTTGGGTTCCATATTAGGTGCTACAACCCAAGAAAGAGATCTAGGTGTCATAGTGGATAACACAGTGAAATCGTCGGTTCAGTGTGCTGCGGCAGTCAAAAAAGCAAACAGAATGTTGGGAATTATTAGAAAAGGAATGATGAATAAAACGGAAAATGTCATAATGCCTCTGTATCGCTCCATGGTGAGACCGCACCTTGAATACTGTGTACAATTCTGGTCGCCGCATCTCAAAAAAGATATAATTGCGATGGAGAAGGTACAGAGAAGGGCTACCAAAATGATAAGGGGAATGGAACAACACCCCTATGAGGAAAGACTAAAGAGGTTAGGACTTTTCAGCTTGGAGAAGAGACGACTGAGGGGGGGATATGATAGAGGTGTTTAAAATCATGAGAGGTCTAGAACGGGTAGATGTGAATCGGTTATTTACTCTTTCGGATAGTAGAAGGACTAGGGGACACTCCATGAAGTTAGCATGGGGCACATTTAAAACTAATCGGAGAAAGTTCTTTTTTACTCAACGCACAATTAAACTCTGGAATTTGTTGCCAGAGAATGTGGTTCGTGCAGTTAGTATAGCTGTGTTTAAAAAAGGATTGGATAAGTTCTTGGAGGAGAAGTCCATTACCTGCTATTAAGTTCACTTAGAGAATAGCCACTGCCATTAGCAATGGTTACATGGAATAGACTTAGTTTTTGGGTACTTGCCAGGTTCTTATGGCCTGGATTGGCCACTGTTGGAAACAGGATGCTGGCTTGATGGACCCTTGGTCTGACCCAGTATGGCATTTTCTTATGTTCTTATGTTCTTATATATCTATTTTCTGATCAGTAGTATACTACTGCCCTACCCACACCTTACAAACACTTATAGTGCTTTGATTCCTTTAACTTAACTTTGGATTTGTATGAAATCTGGACAATAAGCTTTGGGTCATTTCGTCCCACTTCTTGATTCAATGAATTAGACTACCTTCTCTATTAGTAATGCTACTCAGTGTCAATATTTCCCACTAAAACTTCCTGACTCTCCTGCAAACTTGTGTGTTCAATGGATCAAGTCACAAGCAAAAGTACCTTCCACTGAACTTAATTGTAATAAAACTATTAAGGTATATTCCAGTGCTACCAGGCCAAAGGCCTGGAATTCTTTTCATAAAGATACTACACCTATTGTATAACTCTAAGTCCAGTTCATTAACAAATTTTTTATTAAATCAGCATGCGAAGGATTGTGTCATAAATGTATATATACGCTGTATTTATTTGCTCATAAAAATCAATGTGATAGTTTCTTTATATAACATTTAACATATTTATGACAACATATTTATGACAAGCTTTCACATAGCGATTTAATAAGAAATGTACTAATGAACTGTTTTTAGTTATACATTAAGTATAGTATCTTTATGAAAATAGTCTGAGCAATTCCAGGTCTTTGGCATGATCCTGGTAGCATTGGAATATACCTTAGTTTTATTACATAGTTCAGTGAAAAGTACTTTTGCTTGTGACTTAAATGCAAAAAAAAAAAAAATCTTTTCGAAAAAAATTATCTTGTGGTACTGCAATCATGTATAAAGAGTGGCTGGTGGTCAGTTAATAGGTAACCTGGATGGTACCTTAATTAGTGAATATATGAAACTACCACGCTTACCTTTTTATATTTTGTTTATGGACAGATAAAGCAGTTGTTTCCACCACATTTTTGATACAACTGAGATGTGTTATTGGCTTTTTCAACTGGTCACATGGTTAACCCACGGAGTGGAGATTTGTTTCTATTTTTGA
The DNA here is from genome assembly GCF_901001135.1 of Rhinatrema bivittatum. Lineage (NCBI taxonomy): Eukaryota > Metazoa > Chordata > Amphibia > Gymnophiona > Rhinatrematidae > Rhinatrema > Rhinatrema bivittatum. The sequence goes on from NW_021820370.1 coordinate 28,701, forward strand.
TTAATTATATCTTTCAAAATCTGGTAACCCAATAGCCCCGGTCTTCCAAGAACCCATTAACTAAATTAGTTTCAATCTGAGTTTCTTTCATTGCCATAGAAATTTGGACAACATCCCATGTAATTTCCTGATGCCCTTTTTCGGGATCCACAGCAGAAAGAGTCACATCATGTATAACCATTTTAGGAATAAAACTATCTTGAAAAGATTAACTCTACCAACTAATAAACGTGGGAGAGAATGCCATTGAGCCAACTTGGCCTTCATCTTTACCAGCATGGATAGGGATGTTAACTAGGGATGTGAATCGTTTTTGAACGATTAAAATTATCGTCAGATAAAGTGCACGATACAATACAAATGTCCACGATTTATCATCAGGGGCATTTGTATTGTATCGTTAAATAGGGCACACCAAAAAAGCCCCTAAACCCACCCTGACCCTTTAAATCGACCCGACCCGTCGCTATTTTTTTTTTACGGAGGCCCGCGCCGCAAAAAAAAAAAAACAAACCCATCTGACCCTTTAAATCGACCCCCCCCCCCCCCTCCCGACCCATCGCTATTTTTTTTTTACGGAGGCCCGCGCCGCAAGAAAAAAAACAACCCATCCGACCCTTTAAATCAACCCCCCCCCTCCCGACCCCCCCAAAACCTTTTAAAGTTACCTGGTGGTCCAGGGGGTCCTTGGGGGGCCTCGGGGAGAGAGCCAGGGGGTCCTCGGGGAAAGATTTCCCAGGCATCAGCTGTTCTAAAAAAAAAAAAAAAAAATGGCGCCGATGCCCCTTTGCCCTTACCATGTGACAGGGTATCCGTGCCATTGGCCGGCCCCTGTCACATGGTAGGAGCACTGGATGTCCGGCGCCATCTTTACTCATCAGCCCATATTATACTATGGGCTGATGAGTAAAGATGGCCGGCGCCATCTTTAAAGATGGCGCCGGCCATCCAGTGCTCCTACCATGTGACAGGGGCCGGCCAATGGCACGGATACCCTGTCAAATGGTAAGGGCAAAGGGGCATCGGCGCCATTTTTATTTTATTTTTTTAGAACAGGTGATGCCTGGGAAATCTTTCCCCGAGGCCCCCCTGGATCTCTCCTCTCCCCGAGGACCCCCTGGATCTCTCCCCGAGGTCTCCTGAGGCCCCCCTGGACCACCAGGTAACTTTAAAAGGTCTTGGGGGGGTCGGGAGGGGGGGGGGTCGATTTAAAGGGTCGGATGGGTTTTGTTTTTTTTTTGCGGCGTGGGCCTCCGTAAAAAAATAATTAGCGATGGGTCGGGTCTGGAGGGGGGGGGGGGGTGTCGATTTAAGGGGTCGGATGGGTTTTTTTGGTTTTTTTGCGGCGCGGGCCTCCGTAAAAAAAAAATAGCGATGGGTCGGGTCGGGAGGGGGGGGTCGATTTAAGGGGTCGGATGGGTTTTTTTGTTTTTTTTTGCGACGCGGGCCTCCGTAAAAAAATAATTAGCGATGGGTCGGGTCGATTTAAGGGGTCGGATGGGTTTTTTTGTTTTTTTTGCGGCGCGGGCCTCCGTAAAAAAATAATTAGCAATGGGTCGGGTCGGGTCGGGAGGGGGGGGGGGGTCGATTTAAAGGGTCGGATGTGTTTGTTTTTTTTGTGGCGCGGGCCTCCGTAAAAAAATAATTAGCGATGGGTCAGGTCGGGAGGTCGATTTAAAGGGTCAAATGTGGGTTTTTTGTTTTTTTTTTTGCGGTGCGGGCCTCCTAAAAAAATGTGAATTGGAATCGGAAATGATTCCAATTCACATATCTTAACGATCAGATTCGAGCCCCCCCGCAGCCAAATCTGATCGTTAAGACGATCTGGCACACGATTCACATCTCTAATGTTAACCTAATAGAGCCTAGGAGCATCTGAAGAAAGATTAATCCCCAAATTTCTAAACAAGTCTCCCACCCATTTCAAAGGAAAATCTGGACCCCAAAGAGTTTGTACCCGCATCAAAGTGCCCATAGCCTCAGATTTATCTAAATTAAGTTTCAACCCTGAGATAGAAGCAAAAATAGCAAATTCCTGTATCTGCCTTCAAAGAATTAACTTGGTTAACTAACATATCTGCAAAAGTAGCAAATTTAATGGAGAAATTACTTACCTGATAATTTTGTTTTCCTTAGTGTAGACAAATTGACTCAGGACCTGTGGGTTTATGCTCCCCTGCCAGCAGATGGATTCGGAGCAAGCTGATGTCACAGTATATATAGCCCTGCAATGACCTCAACATGCCAAGTATTCTCTTCAAAAGCAACTGCTGACAGACTAGCAAAAAACCTGATTGAAAAACCTGATTAAAAAAAGGTAACCAGAACTGTACTCAACCAACCCAAACACTGAACTCATGTAAGATTCGAAGTACCGCAAAAGCTAGGGACTAGATGAACACTTACTAGAAATCCCTGGGGACCCACAACCCTACAGGAGGACTATTGACAGACTCATGTGGCAGCCAAGGGCGGGAAACTGAGTTCATCTGTCTACACTAAGGAAAACAAAATTATCAGGTAAGTAGTAAGTTCTCCATTTCCTAGCATATAGAAAGATGGACTCAGGACCAGTGGGATATACCAAAGCTACTCCCCAACAGGATGGGAGGCTGCCCGCAGTCCAGTCAACACCGCATGGCAAAGGCTGCATCCTCCAGGGCCTGCACATCCAGACAATAAAACTTGGAAAAAGTGTATAAGGACCATTGCTGCGAGGACTTACTCCCAGGTTCCTCCCTGCTCTATGGACCTGCATAACTTCACTACAGATTCCGAGTACTTCATTGACCGTACGCTTCTCGGCATTCCCCGCCCCTCAGGTAATGCTACTTCGCTCCTAGACTCTTGTTTTCTCCAGCTGAGTCTGACGTCAGCTGTGCTGTCGTACTATGGCCCGCCTTCATGGGTCACTCTCTCCTGCTCCACCTCCAGGACTGCTGTATCTCATCCTGCAGCCAAGGCTCCGCCTCCCGACTGTGAGGCCCAGCGGGGCTCCTCCCCCTGGTCGATTACACCTCTCACCTCGGCCTAATGACCCACTCACTTACTTATTCTAACAGAATCCCAACAGATTGCCAAGTCCATGGACCCGGCCCAGCTTTCGGGCCTTCAGACCATCCCCGGTCTGGCCCAACAGATTTCTGACCAGCAGAAAGTACTGGAGAGCTTGGCTAACGCCATAAATATTTTAAATAACTGGCTGGATACTGCCGCAACGTCTGCCAATCGTGCCACCAGTGCCCTTGCTGGCACCTCTTTGTTTTTCAGGAGACCCCTTGTCCTGTAGAGGCTTCATGAATGAGTGCAACATGCACTTTTCCTTGCAACCAGCATACTTTCCTGATATGGCTACTAAGACAACGTACATCCCCTCCCTATTGGAAGGGAAAGCCTTGGTATGGGCGTCACCCTTGTGGGAACGAACAGACCCAATCCTTCATGACCTGCCGGGCTTTTCTTGCCCTTTTCCGTTCTTGACAATCCTGCTCACAAGACCATCGCCGGTTCCACACTGCTGCACCTACATCAAGGTTCCAGATCCCTCACTGAGTATGTCACTGAGTTTAGAACTCTTGCGTCCAAACTACATTGGGATTTGGGCTGCCTGTGTGCGATGTTCCTTGAGGGGCTGAGTCCACACATCAAGGATGAGCTAGCAGCTCGGGAACTACAGGACACCCTGGATGCCCTCATAGATCTCGCAGGATGCATTGACTGCCATCTTCGTGAACGCTCTCAAGAGACCAGAGCACAAAAAAAGGGTGGCTGCGGGAATTCCTCGCACTCATCCTGCGCCTTCCACAAGATCGCGGCTCCACTAGAGGCCAATGAAGAGGAACCTATGCAGATGGACCGTAGTCACTTATCCTCGAAGGAGAAACGTCGCCGCCTACGTTCAGGACTATGTATGTATTGTGGTCAACCCGGACACGCGGTTCCAGCATGCCCACTCATTCCAGAAACTTCCAGGCCTAGGTCCTGCCAGAGGACTTGTCCTAGGCCTGACAATCACCCTCTCCTCCATTAACCTTACCCCGTCTTACTCAGGAACCTTGGAATTTCACACCCTTGCCTTAGTGGATTCCGGGGCCAGTGGTAATTTTATTCTCCGACAGCTGGTGGAGCATCTCCGGATCCCCATGGTCCACACTCCTACGCCACTCCTGCTCTCCTCAATCCATGGTGAGCTGTTACCCGGCAGAGTTTACTTGCTCCACAGTTCCCATCCAGTTGCGTACCGGATCCATGCACACAGAGACCATTTCTCTCCTCGTATTAGACAAGGCCATTCATCCAGTGGTTCTTGGACTTCCATGGCTGAAACTCCATACTCCACAATTCAACTGGGATACCTTACAACTTTCCCATTGGGGCAACGCCTGTCATAAGGGTTGCTTGGAGGTCGTATCACTGCTGCCTTGTTTAACCACCATGATGTCTCTTCCAGGTCTTCCGCTACAGTACTGCATGTATGCCGATGTGTTTTCTAAGAAAGCTGTGGATACACTACCACCATCACCGATCCTTTGATTGTGCAATTAACTTAATTCCTAATTCTGAGCCTCCTCGTGGAAGGGTATACCCACTTTCGTTAACCTAAACCAAAGCTATGTCAGACTACCTACAAGAGAATTTGGCTAAGGGGTTCATTCGACCTTCTAAGTCTCCCGCTGGAGCGGGATTCTTTTTCCTAGGGAATAAGGACAGCTCCCTCCGACCGTGTATAGATTACCGAGGCTTAAACGAAATTACCCAGAAAGACAAATATCCCTTACCGCTAATCTCAGAATTGTTTGACAGGCTCCAAGGGGCCAAAATATTCTCTAAATTGGATCTGAGAGAGGCCTACAATTTAGTCTGGATACGTCAGGGAGATGAGTGGAAGACCACTTTTAACACCCGTGTCGGTCACTTCGAATAGCTGGTAATGCCTTTCAGCCTTTGTAACGCTCCAGCGGTATTCCAGAACATGATGAATGAGGTATTCATAGACTTGCTCTACCAGTGCATTGTAGTCTATCTGGATGATATTCTGGTGTTTTTACGGGACCTCCAAAGCCATCACAGAGATGTTTGCAAAGTTCTTCAGCGTCTACGAGACAACAGTTTGTACGCCAAATTGGAGAGATGTTCCTTTGAACAAGAGACTGTTCCCTTCTCAGTTATGTGGCATCTAGTCAAGATTTCCAAATGGACCCTCAGAAGACCAAGAGTATCCAGGAGTGGCCCCAACCAACGAGTCTCAAGGCACTTCGCAGATTCCTGGGATTTACGAACTACTACCGGTCATTCATTCCACATTACCGCTCCTCTCACCGTCATGACTCGGCAAGGGAGCCAACCCCTCGCAGTGGTCGTCTGAGGCTATACAAGGCTTCCAAGAACTTAAAGACGCATTCCTCAGAGAACCATGCTTGCGAACCCGGATCCCTGACGACCCTTCATCATCAGAGGTCGATGGATCAGATGAAGGCATTGGTGCAGTTTTGAGCCAGCATTCCGCCCATCATACTTTACCATCCCTGTTCATTCTTCTCTCGCCACTACTGGAATCGGGGACAAAGAATTATTAGCAATTAAGCTCGCCTTCGAAGAATGGCGCCCCTGACTCGAGGGGGCTCAGCACCAGGTCACGGTATATACAGACCACAAGAACCTACAATACCTGCACCAGGCACAATGCCTTAACCATCGGCAGGCTCGCTGGTCTCTCTCTTTTACTAGGTTCAATTTCTTGTTAAGATACCAGCCAGCCGACAAAAACACTCGAGCCGACACTCTTTCCCGGTCCTTCACTACCGAGGACGTCCCGGACATTCCGCAGCATATCATCAATCCAGATAAAGTTCTCCTCTCTGCCACTTTCACTGTTCCACCTAGGAAGACTGTGGTTCCCCGTCCTCTACGTAAATAATTCTTCAATGGGCACATGATTCCCTGTTTGGCGGGCCATCCAGGTCAGGCTAGGACCCTATCACCCCAAAGGTGACCACCCCACTGGTGGCCAACCTTGAGAGATGCTCAGGCATACGTGGAGTCATGCCCCACTTGCACCTGCCAGAAGCCACTGACGGATCAACCCTGGGGTCTGTTGCCAACCACTACCACGCCCCCAGTGAACGATGAACGCACATTGCCAATGGCAACATTACTATCTGGGTTACAGTGGACCGGTTTTTGAAAATGGCTCACTTTGTGGCTCTACCTGGCCTACCCTCTGCTCCGGAGCTGTGAGACTGTTTTATCCGCCATATATTCCGAACTTCACAGACTCCCGAAGCATATCCTCTCCAACCGGGGAGTGCAATTTACGAACAGGTTCTGGAGAGCCCTATGCAAGAAATTTGACATTCCATTAAATCTTATGTCTGCTTATCACCCTCAGGCCAACAGACAGATGGAGCGACAAACTGGACCTTAAAGCAGGTTTCTCCGGGCCTACGTCAACTCACATCAAAATGATTGGTCCGAGTTATTGCCTTGGGCTGAATTTGCTCAATTCCCATCTCTTTGCATCCACCTGGGTCTTCACCCTTCCAAGTGGTATAAACGGACACCAGGCCTTATACCCGTTATCCCTGTCCGTGGCTTCTCCTGCCGGCACAAGCCACCGCTCAAGAGTTGCATAAACTCTGGGAGGATACCAAGCACCTCTGAAGTCAAAAAAATGCTACAATATGGGCAAGGCAATGGGGATAAATTGTGGCTTAGTACTCGATTCATTCGCCTGAAACTACCACCCGCAGTTCGTTTTGCTCCAAGATACATCGGGCCATTCCCTTTACTTACTCGTCAGTTGGGGCCCAGTTATATACAGTCTACGCCTACCTAATTCACTCAGGATTCATAACGCCTTCCAGGTCTCCTTACTTAAACCTCTTGTTCTCTCCGAGTTTTCCAAGAAGCCGTCTGAACCGCAACCTCTAGCCTCTGAGGGAGAATATCACTTATCAAGTACAAAACATCTTGGACATACGGAAAAGAGGAAGACATTGGGAATACCTGTTATCTTGGGAAGGCTTTGGACCAAAAGAAAACAGTTGGGAGCCAGCAGCGGAACATTCTCGACAAAGAACTGATCAAACAATTCCACATATCTCATCTGAGAAAACCTAGACCCCTGGGGGAGGACCCCTAAGAAGGGGGATACTGTTACGCTCCGCGACCACAGACGGCTGCGGGCCGCCATTGCTCACTTATCTCTTTTCACTACTCTGACTCCCATTGGGTGAACTCGCGGCTTCGGCCAGCTACCACCAGCCTTCCGGCCATCCATTCCCAGGCCTGCTCAAGCAGCATAAATTGCTGACCGACCGCCATGTTACCCGTGGGGTTCCCTAGGCGCGCGCTTTATGACCAGCTTTAACCATGTTATGACGGGAACCTCGGCAGCGTCCCTAACTGATGGGTCACACTACTCCGAATTTATATTCGCCAGCCTAGAAGCTGGCGACTTGGGAACGGAGTTTCACTAGCTGCTTCTTACAGCTTCACTTCAGCTTGTTCCTGTTTCCGTCGGTGAGACTATGGGTACCCGCTTCTCGGGGGCCCTCCTTCGCTCTCGGCTCAACCACTCCTCGGAGGACCTTTCATCGGACTTCAGCTGCCTCAGTCCTGAGATATTCTACGGAACTTCTACTTGCTTTCAGTTGATGTGAGTACCTCTTGCTAGATCCCTGTGGCTGTCTCTACATGGAATCCTCTCTGTGTACCCCGCTCTGCAGACCATTGCCATGAGGAGTCACTTCCAGGTTTGCCCCTGCTCTGCAGGACCCGCATCGTGTCACATCAGAGAAACCCCTTGCTGGTGTACCCTGCTCTGCAGACATTGCCCCGTGAAGACTTGCTCCCAGGTTCCTCCCTGCACTGTGGACCTGTGCTGTGATACCAGGAGAACCCTCGCCGGTGTACCCCGCTCTTCGGACCATTGCCGTGAGGACTTAATCCCAGGTTCCTCCCTGCTCTACCGCACCTGTGCAGTGATACTATCAGAGCGGAACCCTCCTGCATAACTTCACTACAGATTCAGATGTACTTCATTGACTGTACGCCTCTCGGCATTCCCCGCCCATCAGGGAATGCTATTTCGCTCCAGACTCTCGTCTCTCCAGCTGAGTCTGATGTCAGCCTGTGTTGTCGCACTATGGCCCACCTCAGGGGTCACTCTCTCCATTGCTCCACTCCAGGACTGCTGTATCTCATCCCGCAGCCAAGGCTCCTCCCCCTGCTGTCGATTACACCTCTCACCCTCGGCAATAAGGGCCCACTCACTTACTTATTCTAACATAATCCCAACAGGAGGATCTTGTTGAGGGCCTCAGAAGGGGCATAAAAGCCCAATGGTCATTGCTTTTAACTGCTGGATTCCTAGCAGTTCGCTGATGCTGCGCTCTTTGGGGACATGCGGCCACAGACCTCAACAGTGTTGCCTGGTCATGATCCGGACCTAGGCAGAGATAACAAGATTTGTGGCCCATCAGTGACCGATATAATCTTGTCACAGGCATAGAATTTAAATCCTGATCGAAGCATCCTATCTGAAATGGTCCTTTCCTGTGGTTTCTGATGGTGTGTTTGTTCTTTTTTTTTTTTTTTACCTCACAACAAAGATTTCTCTCAGGAGAGCTCCGTGTGCAATCAGTCACGCGGAAAAAACTTGGACTGAGGAGCCTCAGGCAATCGCGAAAGATACAAGAGGGAGCACCTAGCTGAAAGACTTTACTAATCTTAGACATACCCAGACAGCATGGCTAATTCAGCTGCTTATCTATGTGAAAATGTATGTGAAAAATGTCTCCATGGCAGAGCACGGATAAAAATAAAACTGAAGAGTTGAGGCAACTCCTGAACATGCTCAGTAGAGCTAAAAAGCTCTATCAGCTTTGAGAGAAAGTTTTTTATGTTTCAGTGGTGCCTGATGTCTAATTCTATTCAGCTCATATCTAATTCAGCCTGCTTATCGACGAAAAATGATCCAGAATGCTTCAACTTTATTGGTCCTCTGTCCTGTCTACTTGCCTACTTCTGCCCCAGCAAGGCTGCTACCCCACACAGGCATTGGTTTACTATAGTTATCAGTCCCATGGGGATGCAAACAAATTCAAACATTTTTGTTAAATTCATGGGTGCCTTCCATTTATTTTGGGGTCCATGAAAGAAACAAAATGGTATCATTTCAAAATGAATGCACATTCCTAATTTATGTAATTTATTTTATACCACTGAAATTTCTATATTTTTATAGATTTTACCCCTATTGCAGGCAGATCTGCAAAACATGGCCATGTTAGGATTATATGTTTTAGTTAAATTTGGCTTTATGATTCTTCTTGACTTTTTGCTATTAAATTTTTGTTAAAAAAAAGTTTAGCGTATGATTGTTTTTTGCTTATTGTTGTTGACTGAGTTTATAATAAATGTGTTTGTTAGTTTGTTTTTACACTACTTTCATCATCACTTTGACTGATTTAACCATATATAATTCATTTTAGATTAAAATGGACATCTTTTAAGATATGCTGACCAAGGAAAACATACTCAGGTGGAGAAAGGCATAAATCAGTTAAATAAATGCTGAAGGCACAAAAATGATGAATTATAGTGCTGATGCTAAATACCTGGAAAAGAGGCCAGAGAGAAATACTTTTATGTTGATGCGTGGATTAGGCATTATGCCAGCATTCAAGTACAGGTAATCAACTCGTTGGTACCTATGAGAAGCAAAGAAAGTTAGGAACAGTATTGACAAAAGTCAGTTTAAGTGTCTTGCAAAGCATTGCTAATAGCAGCAAATAAATAACCTGTGCAATTCCAGCCAGCAAAAAACTAACTGGAAAGCAACTTACTCATTAAACAGGTCATTAATTACTCATTGTACAGGTCATTAATTACTCATTGTACAGGTCCTTGGTGAGGCCTCACCTGGAGTACTGTGTTCAGTTTTGGAGACTGTATCTCCGAAGGGACAGACAGGATGGAGGCGGTCCAGAGAAGGGCGACCAAAAAGGTGGATGGCCTTCATTGAATGACTTATGAGGAGAGATTGAAGAATCTAAATATGTACACCCTGGAGGAAAGGAGGAGCAGGGATGATATGATACAGACTTTCAGATACTTGAAAGGTTTTAATAATCCAAAGAAAACAACAAACCTTTTCCGTTGCAAAACAAATCAGCAGAACCAGGGGTCACGATTTAAAACTCCCGAGGAGGAAGTCTCAGAACCAATGTCAGGAAGTATTTCTTCACGGAGAGGGTGGTGGATGCCTAGAACGCCCTTCCAGAGGAAGTGGTGAAGACCAAAACTGAAGGATTTCAAAGGGGAATGGGATAAATACTGTGGATCCATAAAGTCTAGAGGATGGGAATGAGAAGAGGCATGGGGTGGCTTGCGGGAATGACGGCTACTACCTGGAGATTAATATCCTTGTTCAGTGTACATGTACACGGTTGATGCGACTCCAACATTGCTCTATGCTTCAACGGCAAGAGGAAATGTGGAAAAAGGGATTTGCATCCACATAGAGGCAGGGGAGTGGCTTGCTTGTTGCGGCGGTTGCTACCCCAGGCCAAAGATGCCTGATGCTTTGCTTTCAATGCATATCCAGTGTAGCTCTCTGCTTCAATGGAAGGGGGAATGAAGAAGGGATGATTTATATTCAGACAACTACCAACAAGGTCTGAATTGCATAGTCTGGGTAAAACAAATGGGCATGGGTGTAGTTTGCTTGTTCAGGCGGTTTACTACCCCGAATCAAGCCTGATACTTCACTTAGAATACATATCCAGCGCAGCTCACTGCTTCAACAGCAGGGGGAATGAAGATAAGAGGATTTGTATTCAAACAACCAACAAGGACTGAGTTGCACAGGCTGGGTAAACAAGCGTGGGAGTAGCTTGCTTATTACGGCGGTTACTACCCCAAATCAATTGGCTGGATGCTTCACTTGGATGCAGCTCCAGCACTGCTATCTACGATGGCGGGGGTGGAAGGTAAATAGAACCAAAAATGTTATTTAAAGGGACAAGAGTAACAGAAAAGTACAAAAAAAAAATGAGTGTGGGGCTTGCTAGGCAGATTGGATGGACCGTTTGGTCTTCTTCTGCCGTCATTTCTATGTTTCTATATGATAGTAGACCCAATTCCCAAGCCTGGCTAATGCTCCTCTGGCAAGTCAGGGCAGAGCATGCTGCACAGGCTCTGTGGAAGAGAAAATCTCAGTCATCACACAATATTGATGTCTAGTGGCCAACTTGGGGAGAATGCATAACAGGTGCTAAAAAGGGTCCGGCTCTGTAGCTTCTGGCAATTATGATGATGGCTGGGCAAGATGGGAGAGGAGAGGTAATAATGAAAGAAACCCAAGGAGTTACAAATAAAGACTCATTATTCTGCAGCTCCAGTAAAGGCCAGATATTGTGCTTGATAGATCATTTGTCTGACCCTGCGTGGCACCGCTTATATTCTTCTTCTGTTCATAATTGAGCTAGAAGCGCAAAAGGAGGGTAATCTACTGGACAAAAAAAACACACACACAAACACACCTCCAACAAATTCAGTTTTCAAAATAAAATATAAACATACTGAAATCCATGTAGCTGTAGTTTTATTTTGTATATAAGAGCAGGTTTACTCACCGTAAACGGTGTTCTCCATAGATAACAGATGAATTAGCCATGCTGTCTGGACATCCTCCGTGCCACTAGGTGACAGAGCTCTCAAAGCAGAAAACTGATCTTTGTCAGAGAGGCGCACCTGCTTACAAGATCCCATGCTGCCTCAGGTATCCTCAGTCCGTATCAAAGCAAGAGAGCAAGGGATAAACTGTTCGGGGAGGCAGAAGGGTCAGCATGGCTAATTCATCTGCTATCCACGGAAAACACGATTTACGGTGAGTAAACCTGCTCTTTTCACGTAGAAAAGCAGCATGAATTAGCCAATTATTTAACATTTTTATATACCGAGGTTCTGGTAACAATGTTACTAATAATCGCTTCGGTTTACATCTAACTTTGGAATGACTTAACATGTGTGTCTTACAGAGAACAAGGAAATGAAGAACTGGGAAATAATTAAATTAAATTACATAACACATTATGAAAAAAACAACATTTTAAATAACAGAAATCTAACATACTAGCGATTAGGGTCAATCATGTAACAAGTGGTCAATCGTTGGCAAGAGGAAATAGTAATTGTTTTTAGGATTGTTAAGCAGTGGGATACATAATGAGTTGACCAGGGTGGGAGAGTGATTAGTAAAGTCCAACTCAGGCGTAGGCTTGTGTGAAAAGCCAGGTCTTGAGTCTTTTTTTGAAGGTAATTGGGCATTGTTCGAGCCTAAGGTCTGAAGGGAGAGTTCCATTGGTTAGGGCCCGCTGTGGAGAAGGCTCTTTTGTTTGAAGATATTTTGATTGGAGGGGCTTTTAGGGAGCCTTTTTGTGCAGATCTCAAAGGACGGGAGGATGAATGCAGCTGCAATGGGATCCTGAGATCGAGGTGTGAGGTTTTGTAGATAGATTTGTGGATGGTTGAGAGAGTTTTGTAGAGGATTCTATATTTTATAGGGCCAATGGAGATTCTTTAAAATTGGAGTAATGTGGTCCCTTTTTTTTGCTTTAGTTAGAATCCTAGCAGTGTCTATTCCTAGCTGTCTGGGAGTCCCCAGCTAATGTATTGAGCGCATATAGCCCACATCATGAACATGATGTAAATGAGGAAATGCGCTCAAGGCATAGACCATAGGTGGACAGTTTCATGATGTTGTTGTCGCTGTGGTTCAGCCATGTGCTACTGGAGAATTGTGCTTGTCTTGTGTGCGTCATTTGCAGTCTGCCCATGAAGCAGTAGCTTAGCAGATATAGTGAGGACCCTGGGGGTCATGTTACAAAGTGCCTGGATAGGTCCTTCATGGAGATGATCTAGTGAAGTAAGCACAGTATGGACATGGTGCGTGTTATGGGCTGTGGATTGGGACTCTGAATGCTGTTGAAAGTAGAAAAGAAAGAAATTCGAGATCCAAGT
>NW_021820371.1:0-41611 GCF_901001135.1 Rhinatrema bivittatum
ATGATGATTGGGGGTATGCATGGAGGAAGAGCCAGGTTTTGAGTTTCTTTTTGAAAGTGGGTGTGGAGGTTTCAGTGCGTAGGTCAAGAGGCATAGAGTTCCATAGGGTAGGGCCTGCGAGGGAAAGGGCTCTATTGGTGGTGGAGATGAGTCTCGTGGATTTTATGGAAGGAGAAATAAGAGTTCCACGGAGTGAGGAACGGGTAGGCCTTGTGGAGGTACGAGGGAGGAAAGGTGGGTTTATCCAGTTGTAATGTTCATTTGTAATACTTTTGTGAATGAGGGTAAGGGTCTTGTAGATAATACGTGAGTGAATGGGGAGTCAATGGAGATCAATGAGGGTGGGAGTGATGTGGTCTTTCTTATTAGCATTTGTGAGGATGCGTGCAGTAGCGTTTTGTAGGAGTTGTAAAGGTTTGATGTGGGTAGCAGGGAGTCCAAGTAGGAGAGCGTTGCAGTAATCAATCTTCGAAAAAATTATAGATTGGGAGTACTGTGCGGAAGTCAGAGAAATAGAGAAGGGGTTTGAGTTTTTTGAGGGTTTGTAATTTGAAGTAGCAGCTGCTAAGGATAGATTTGATATATGGTTTGAAAGTGAGTTGGTTATCAAGTATAACACCCAGGTTTCTTGTGTCAGAGGGAAAGTTGGAGGAATGTAGGGTGGAGGGAATGGGTATTGACGCATGTCTAGAGGAGATGAGGAGGAGTTCAGTTTTTTGTGGATTGAGGGCTAGGTGCATGTCAGTGAGGAGCTGGTTTATGGAGGCAAGAATAGTGTTCCAGTTTTGGAGTGCGGTGTGCAAGGAGTTTGTGAAGGGGATGAGGATTTGCACATCATCCGCATAGATGAAGTGTGTAAAACCAAGGTTGGAGAGGAGGTTTGTAAGGGGGAGCATATAGATGTTAAATAGGGTGGAAGAGAGGGAGGATCCTTGGGGAACGCCACAGTCGAGATTAACAGGGGGGGATGTAAAATTGTCGGTGAGGACTGTGTAAGTACGGTTTTGGAGGTAAGATTTAATCCAGGAAAGAACGGTGCCTGAGATTCCTATACTGATGAGGGTGTTGATGAGGATGTTATGATTTACGGTATCGAAAGCGGCGGAAATATCTAGCATGGCAATGAGATAGGAGTTACCAGCATCCATTCCTTTGATGATGTTATCTGTAAGGGAGAGGAGTAGGGATTCCGTACTGAGATGTTTTCGGAAACCATATTGTGTTGGTAGGAGTATGTTGGATTGTTCTAGGTGGTCAGAGAGGCGGGAGTTTACTAGTTTTTCAATGACTTTGGAGAGAAAAGGGAGATTGGAGATGGGACGGAGATTAGATAGATTGGAGGGATCAAGGGAGGTTTTTTTTAGGATGGGCTTGACCACAGCTTGTTTCAGGGAGTTAGGGACCAGGCCATGTTCAAGAGAACAGTTCACGATTTTGGAGAGTGAAGTGGCTATGGTTTTAGGAATAGCGAGTAGAAGTTTGGTGGGGATAGTTTCAGAGGGATGGGAAGAAGGTCTCATCTTTTTTAAGATGTTCTCTATTTCTAGAGTTGAGGAGGGTTCAAAAGAAGAGAGGATGGTGGGTGTGTGTGGGGTGGGGGGGGGGTTATGCTGTTGGTATTGGGGGTAATTTTGGTATTAGGGGTAAATTTGGCAGTGATGTTGGAGATTTTGTTTTTAAAGAAAAGGGCAATTTCATTACAACGGGTCTGTGTGGAGGGGACTTGAGGTGGAGACACGTTGGGTTTAGTAAGATTTGAGACCAAGATGAATAGTGCCTTTGGGTTGAATTGGAGGTGGTGAATTTTCTTGGCATAGTATTCTTTTTTAGTTTTTTGAATGGCGTTTCTATATACATGCATAAGTTGATAGTAGATGGTTTTAGTGGCAGGAGTGGGGTATTTGCGCCAGTGTCTTTCAGCTGCTCTAAGCTGGATTTTTTGGGTTTTGAGTGTATGGGTGTACCAGGGTTTTTTGGATGATTTGGTTTGTGTAATTGTTTTTTGAATGATTGGACATAAGTTGTTTGCAATTTTTAGGGTGGTTTCTGCCCAGGAGGATATAGCACTATCTGCTGACTCCAGGTCAATGTGATTTGGGATGTTGGAGCAGGCCATTGCAAGGGTGTCTAGGGGGCAGGTTTTGCGGAATTGGAAGGATTTAGGGTGAGAAAGAGAGGAGGGGGATGGGGTTTGTAGTGTGAGGGTTGTATTGATGATGGAGTGGTCAGACCAGGGGACAGGGAGGCATGTGGGGGAGTGGATGACGTTGATGAGTGAGTTAGTGAAAATAAGGTCAAGGGTATGACCAGCTTTGTGGGTTGGGGAGTGAATAATTTGTGTGAAACCCATCGCGTCTAAGGATGAGATGAAGGCTTCGCATGATGGGGATTGTTCATCAATGACATCAATTGACATCAATTGACATCAAATGACATCAATGACAGACACTTCAAAGTCAAAATCGGAAAGCATGAATCCAAACCCATCAATATCACGTGCGGAGTTCCCCAAGGCTCCTCCCTATCTTCAACCCTATTTAACATATACCTCCTACCCCTCTGCCACCTCCTTCTGAAACTTGGTCTCCCACATTTTGTTTACGCCGACGATGTACAAGTCCTCATTCCCATCACAGACTCTCTACCCAATGCCCTCCTAAAATGGGAAAGTGCCCTCTCCTCCATCAACAGCCTTCTCACTCAACTCAACCTAGCACTAAACACTAATAAAACTGAACTAATGATCATCGCCCCCCAACAACTCAATCCCTCACCCACCAATATCAGCTCTCTGCACCCCCTCCCAGACTTCGTTCAACACGTAAGAGACCTTGGTGTAATTCTTGACTCCCAATTCAACCTGCAAAAATTCATCAACACCACCCTTAAAGAATGCTACTTCAAACTACACACACTCAAAAAACTAAAACCACTCCTGCATCCTAGCGACTTCAGAACTGTGCTTCAGGCTCTCATCCTATCCAAAATAGATTACGCAAATGCCATACTACTAGGCCTTCCCAAAAATACCACAACCCCCTTACAACTTCTTCTAAACGCAGCCGCGCGCATACTAACAGGCACACGCAGAAACGATCACATCACGCCCATTCTGAAACAACTACATTGGCTCCCCATATCTTCAAGAATCATCTTCAAGACCCTAACTCTCATACACAAAGCCATCCACAACCCAAACATGCAGTGGTTCTCTGACACCCTACACCTTCGTAAGACATCAAGGCCAACCAGATCACCATACCTTGCAACAATACCTACTCCTACACCCAAACTATCCCACCTCGCTTCCACCAAACAACGCTCCATCTCCTTAGCTGGTCCCAAGCTATGGAACTCTATGCCCACCAGCCTACGCCTTGAAATCTGTCCAAAGAAATTTAGACAGAAACTTAAAACATGGCTTTTCACGCACGCCTACTCTTAATCTGCCATCCCAGTTCCTTTCCCCCCCCCCACACCCCCCTTCTAATCCACTCTACCTTACACCCAGACTCTTTCCTCCCCCCCACCCCCATCCTTCCTCTTCCCTCCTTAACCTACCCTCCCCCCACTCCCTCGTCTTGTATATAGAACGTACATAATAGATTGTATATAGCATGTACATTACTCCTGCTTTTTGTAAATTAACCCCTGTACTCCCCTCCCCTGTTCCCAGCATACTCATTAGCTCCAAGTTACTGCCCTGCCCCTTCCCCCTCCTCCCCCCCAGTTAAAATATCAGTTACAATGTAAAGCCCTGTTGGCTGAATTTGCTGTTGTCTGGAAACCGATGTGATGTCCCGTGCGAATGTCGGTATAGAAAAATGTTAAATAAATAAAAAAATAAATAAAATTGTGGTGTGGAATCGACGTGAAGGTTAAAATCGCCAAGGAGTATCGTGGGGATGTCAGGAGAGAGGGAGATGGTGAGGAATTCGATGAGGGGGGAGGGGTCTTTTTCTAGAAGACCAGGAGGGGTATAGATAAAGCAGATTTGTAGGGATTGCGATTTGAAGTGTTTGTATGCTAATGCCAGAAGTCTAAGAAGTAAGATGGGAGAACTAGAATGTATAGCAGTAAATGATGACATAGACTTAATTGGCATCTCAGAGACATGGTGGAAAGAGGATAACCAATGGGACAGTGCTATACCGGGGTACAAATTATATCGCAATGACAGAGAGGAGCAGTCGGGAGGAGGTGTGGCGCTTTATGTCCGGGATGGCATAGAGTCCAACAGGATAAACATCCTGCATGAGACTAAATACAAAATTGAATCTTTATGGGTAGAAATCCCTTGTGTATCAGGGAAGACTACAGTGATAGGGGTATACTACCATCCACCTGGTCAAGATGGTGAGATGGACAGTGAAATGCTAAGAGAAATTAGGGAAGCTAACCAAATTGGTAGTGCAGTAATAATGGGAGACTTCAATTACCAACAAACCAATAGAGCGAGTTACTGCACTTCACAAATATCCCAGCAAAAAGTGCAGAAAAGGAATTTAGTCCAAACCATAAGATTCAGCAAAGCTCTACAGAGCAGCGAGGTTTTTATTCATTTTTAGGCGGCAACTCCACAATTTCAAATGAGCAAGCAGATTAGAATGCGTCCCCCGACACGGTCCCGTGTTTCGCCGAGGGCTGCATCGGGAGGGAGCAAGAATTTTCACAAAGCACTGTAAATAAAACATACACTGGTAAGGACATAAAATGGCAGATAGTCGACATAAATTACAAATGATTACACACATACCTGAAAGCTGAGGAATTCAAAAATGGCAGGGAGCGCGTCCATCTTAGATGCAGACAGGCATTTAAACCACACGGAGTTGGCGCGAACTCAGGTTGACAGGTCACATGGTCAGACGGGGCCAATCACAGTTGCCCCCGTTCCTGACGCGCAACTAGCAGTGCAAACAGCAATTGACCTAGGTGGCCCTGACAGGTGTTCAAGTGAAGAGATGCCACTCTAATTCCCGATTTAGACCATTAGGAGCAACTGAATCGAGTTGAAAGATCCATCTCTGTTCAATGCGTCCTAGTTGCTCATTGTAGTTGCCTCCCCGAGGGGAACGGGGGACAACCTCAATGACACAAAAGGACAGATCAGAGATGGAATGTGCCTGTTGGACCCAGTGTGTAACTAGAGGCTCGTTCTCACGAGTGTTGCGGATGTTGGAGCAATGCTCAATTATGCGAGTTTTAACCATTCTAGAGGTCTTGCCCACATACACCAAGGGACAGGGGCAAACAATTACATATATTACTCCTTTTGAGGTACAATCTGAGGTGGCCCGGAGGGGAAAATTTTGATGTGTGATAGGGTGTACAAAAGAAGTGTAAATCCCTGTGTGTTGACACATAGTACATCTACCGCAAGGTTGATGTACAGCCGCAGAGACGGGGACCTGCAGTTCCGGGTTGATATCTGCGTGCACAAGTCTGTCACGGAGATTACGGCCCCTACGGTATGTAAACCGAAGGGGACCAGGGAAAAGACGATTCAAAGAGAGGGATTGCCAATGTGTACGAACAATGTTGGTAACCTGACGGCTCAAAGTGGAGAATGGTAAAATGCAATTACTGACAGTCTCTGTCGATCGGGAACGTGAGAGAAACAATAAATCCCGATTAACAAACAGTGCCCGTTTAAAGGCGTTCTTCACAATCCGTGAGGGATATCCCCTTGATATAAACCTCATAGTCATAGACTTGGCCTGTGACAAAAATTCCTCTCTAGTTGAACAGAGTCTGCGCAGGCGCAGAAATTGTCCAGTGGGGATATTGTGATGTAAAGTCCGCGGATGGCAGCTATCAAAGGAAAGTAATGTATTCCTATCTGTCTCTTTACGAAAAATGGTAGTAATAAAGTGATTATCACGTACAGATATAAGAATATCCAGAAAAGAAATTTGTACCGGATGTATGGAAAAATTAAACTGAATATTAACATCACAGGAATTTAACCAATCAAAAAACAAAAAGAATTGTACATCGGTCCCTTGCCAGATGAAAAAAATATCGTCAATGTAACGACACCATAAAGAAATAAAATGAGACCAATCAGATGGGTATACAAACTTTTCCTCAAATTGAGCTACAAAGAGACAGGCCAAACTGGGGGCCATAGTGGCCCCCATAGCCGTACCCTTAATTTGTTGAAAAAAAGTGTCTTTGAAACGGAAGTAATTTTTTGTCAAGGCCAGGTCTGCCAATGTTTTCAGAAAAGAGGTGGGAATCCGACAGGGAGTATCACGTTGGTTTAAGGTATCTTCAACAATTTTAAGTGCCTCCACCTGCGGGATGTTTGTATACAGGGAGACAATGTCTAAGGTGACAAGAAATAAAGAACCGACTGGGACTGGTGTATTATCCAGAATTGTGATTAAATGGGATGAATCCCGGATATATGACTGAATTTTTGGAACCCAGGGTTTTAGAAAGAGGTCAACAAATTGGGACAGGGGCTCAAGAACTGACCCTATACCTGCCACAATTGGCCGACCCGGGGGGTTGTCCAAAGTTTTGTGCACCTTGGGTAAGGTGTAGAAAACTGGGATTTTAGGAAAATCAGTGACCAGAAATTTAGCCTCCCGGGGTGTAAGTATCCGCATATCCATTGCATTCTGGACCACCTCTTTGATCTGTTGTAAGAGGTCTGGTGTGGGGTCACCAGCTAATGGCAAATAGAAAGAACTGTCATGCAGCTGACGATAGGCTTCAGCTTCATATTGCTCCGTATCCTGCAGCACTAGGCCACCCCCTTTATCCGCAGGCTTGATTATAATACTCCGATCCTGCTCCAAAAGTTTAAGAGCCAGATACTCATTTTTAGATAAATTGAATTGAGTATAATGATGTCTAGATAACAGACTACGTATATCCTGGTCTATCAAGGTTTCAAATGCTGCAATAAGGGGATCACAAGGTCCTGGTGGGAGCCAGCGAGATTTAGGGTACACCAAGGATACATCATGGGTGGCAGGGGAATCAGCGAAAAATAATTTAAGCTTAAGTGTCCTAAAAAAACGTGCGTCCACGCGGCAACAGTTCATCAGTTCATCAGTTCAGCGCGTAACCAGGGCGACCAGTCAAGTGCCGGATCTTTGGCAATAGAACCGAGAGCTATCTTTAATTTGTCGTCCTGTAATCTGTCTGAAATTGAACTTGGGGTATTGGGTAAGGGGTTATCATTCGTACCCACGGCTCAATGTAACGTGTTTGATCTTAAAATACATCTATACCTTTTTTTAGGACACTTAAGCTTAAATTATTTTTCGCTGATTCCCCTGCCACCCATGATGTATCCTTGGTGTACCCTAAATCTCGCTGGCTCCCACCAGGACCTTGTGATCCCCTTATTGCAGCATTTGAAACCTTGATAGACCAGGATATACGTAGTCTGTTATCTAGACATCATTATACTCAATTCAATTTATCTAAAAATGAGTATCTGGCTCTTAAACTTTTGGAGCAGGATCGGAGTATTATAATCAAGCCTGCAGATAAAGGGGGTGGCCTAGTGCTGCAGGATACGGAGCAATATGAAGCTGAAGCCTATCGTCAGCTGCATGACAGTTCTTTCTATTTGCCATTAGCTGGTGACCCCACACCAGACCTCTTACAACAGATCAAAGAGGTGGTCCAGAATGCAATGGATATGCGGATACTTACACCCCGGGAGGCTAAATTTCTGGTCACTGATTTTCCTAAAATCCCAGTTTTCTACACCTTACCCAAGGTGCACAAAACTTTCGACAACCCCCCGGGTCGGCCAATTGTGGCAGGTATAGGGTCAGTTCTTGAGCCCCTGTCCCAATTTGTTGACCTCTTTCTAAAACCCTGGGTTCCAAAAATTCAGTCATATATCCGGGATTCATCCCATTTAATCACAATTCTGGATAATACACCAGTCCCAGTCGGTTCTTTATTTCTTGTCACCTTAGACATTGTCTCCCTGTATACAAACATCCCGCAGGTGGAGGCACTTAAAATTGTTGAAGATACCTTAAACCAACGTGATACTCCCTGTCGGATTCCCACCTCTTTTCTGAAAACATTGGCAGACCTGGCCTTGACAAAAAATTACTTCCGTTTCAAAGACACTTTTTTTCAACAAATTAAGGGTACGGCTATGGGGGCCACTATGGCCCCCAGTTTGGCCTGTCTCTTTGTAGCTCAATTTGAGGAAAAGTTTGTATACCCATCTGATTGGTCTCATTTTATTTCTTTATGGTGTCGTTACATTGACGATATTTTTTTCATCTGGCAAGGGACCGATGTACAATTCTTTTTGTTTTTTGATTGGTTAAATTCCTGTGATGTTAATATTCAGTTTAATTTTTCCATACATCCGGTACAAATTTCTTTTCTGGATATTCTTATATCTGTACGTGATAATCACTTTATTACTACCATTTTTCGTAAAGAGACAGATAGGAATACATTACTTTCCTTTGATAGCTGCCATCCGCGGACTTTACATCACAATATCCCCACTGGACAATTTCTGCGCCTGCGCAGACTCTGTTCAACTAGGGAGGAATTTTTGTCACAGGCCAAGTCTATGACTATGAGGTTTATATCAAGGGGATATCCCTCACGGATTGTGAAGAACGCCTTTAAACGGGCACTGTTTGTTAATCGGGATTTATTGTTTCTCTCACGTTCCTGATCGACAGAGACTGTCAGTAATTGCATTTTACCATTCTCCACTTTGAGCCGTCAGGTTACCAACATTGTTCGTACACATTGGCAATCCCTCTCTTTGAATCGTCTTTTCCCTGGTCCCCTTCGGTTTACATACCGTAGGGGCCGTAATCTCCGTGACAGACTTGTGCACGCAGATATCAACCCGGAACTGCAGGTCCCCGTCTCTGCGGCTGTACATCAACCTTGCGGTAGATGTACTATGTGTCAACACACAGGGATTTACACTTCTTTTGTACACCCTATCACACATCAAAATTTTCCCCTCCGGGCCACCTCAGATTGTACCTCAAAAGGAGTAATATATGTAATTGTTTGCCCCTGTCCCTTGGTGTATGTGGGCAAGACCTCTAGAATGGTTAAAACTCGCATAATTGAGCATTGCTCCAACATCCGCAACACTCGTGAGAACGAGCCTCTAGTTACACACTGGGTCCAACAGGCACATTCCATCTCTGATCTGTCCTTTTGTGTCATTGAGGTTGTCCCCCGTTCCCCTCGGGGAGGCAACTACAATGAGCAACTAGGACGCATTGAACAGAGATGGATCTTTCAACTCGATTCAGTTGCTCCTAATGGTCTAAATCGGGAATTAGAGTGGCATCTCTTCACTTGAACACCTGTCAGGGCCACCTAGGTCAATTGCTGTTTGCACTGCTAGTTGCGCATCAGGAACGGGGGCAACTGTGATTGGCCCCGTCTGACCATGTGACCTGTCAACCTGAGTTCGCGCCAACTCCGTGTGGTTTAAATGCCTGTCTGCATCTAAGATGGACGCGCTCCCTGCCATTTTTGAATTCCTCAGCATTCAGGTATGTGTGTAATCATTTGTAATTTATGTCGACTATCTGCCATTTTATGTCCTTACCAGTGTATGTTTTATTTACAGTGCTTTGTGAAAATTCTTGCTCCCTCCCGATGCAGCCCTCGGCGAAACACGGGACCGTGTCGGGGGACGCATTCTAATCTGCTTGCTCATTTGAAATTGTGGAGTTGCCGCCTAAAAATGAATAAAAACCTCGCTGCTCTGTAGAGCTTTGCTGAATCTTATGGTTTGGACTAAATTCCTTTTCTGCACTTTTTGCTGGGAGACTTCAATTACCCCAATATAGACTGGGTAAATGTATCATCAGGTCACGCTAGAGAGATAACGTTCCTGGATGGAATAAATGATAGCTTTATGGAGCAATTGGTTCAGGAACCGACGAGAAAGGGAGCAATTTTAGATCTAATTCTCAGTGGAGCACAGGACTTGGTGAGAGAGGTAACGGTGGTGGGGCCACTTGGCAATAGTGATCATAATATGATCAAATTTGATTTAATGACTGGAAAAGGAACAGTGTGCAAATCCAAGGCTCTCGTGCTAAACTTTCAAAAGGGAAACTTTGATAAAATGAGAAAAATTGTTAGAAAAAAACTGAAAGGAGCAGCTACAAAAGTAAAAAATGTCCAAGAGGCGTGGTCATTGTTAAAAAATACCATTCTAGAAGCACAGTCCAGATGTATTCCACACATTAAGAAAGGTGGAAAGAAGGCAAAACGATTACCGGCATGGTTAAAAGGGGAGGTGAAAGAAGCTATTTTAGCCGAAAGATCTTCATTCAAAAATTGGAAGAAGGATCCAACAGAAGAAAATAGGATAAAGCATAAACATTGGCAAGTTAAATGTAAGACATTGATAAGACAGGCTAAGAGAGAATTTGAAAAGAAGTTGGCTGTAGAGGCAAAAACTCACAGTAAAAACTTTTTTAAATATATCCGAAGCAGAAAGCCTGTGAGGGAGTCAGTTGGACCGTTAGATGATCGAGGGGTTAAAGGGGCACTTAGAGAAGATAAGGCCATCGCGGAAAGATTAAATGATTTCTTTGCTTCGGTGTTTACTGAAGAGGATGTTGGGGAGGTACCCGTAATGGAGAAGGTTTTCATGGGTAATGATTCAGATGGACTGAATCAAATCACGGTGAACCTAGAAGATGTGGTAGGCCTGATTGACAAACTGAAGAGTAGTAAATCACCTGGACCGGATGGTATACACCCCAGAGTTCTGAAGGAACTAAAAAATGAAATTTCAGACCTATTAGTAAAAATTTGTAACTTATCATTAAAATCATCCATTGTACCTGAAGACTGGAGGATAGCAAATGTAACCCCAATATTTAAAAAGGGCTCCAGGGGCGATCCGGGAAACTACAGACCGGTTAGCCTGACTTCAGTGCCAGGAAAAATAGTGGAAAGTGTTATAAACATCAAAATCACAGAACATATAGAAAGACATGGTTTAATGGAACAAAGTCAGCATGGCTTTACCCAGGGCAAGTCTTGCCTCACAAATCTGCTTCACTTTTTTGAAGGAGTTAATAAACATGTGGATAAAGGTGAACCGGTAGATATAGTATACTTGGATTTTCAGAAGGCGTTTGACAAAGTTCCTCATGAGAGGCTTCTAGGAAAGTAAAAAGTCATGGGATAGGTGGCGATGTCCTTTCGTGGATTGCAAACTGGTTAAAAGACAGGAAACAGAGAGTAGGATTAAATGGGCAATTTTCTCAGTGGAAGGGAGTGGACAGTGGAGTACCTCAGGGTTCTGTGTTGGGACCCTTACTGTTCAATATATTTATAAATGATCTGGAAAGAAATACGACGAGTGAGATAATCAAATTTGCAGATGACACAAAATTGTGCAGAGTAGTTAAATCAGAAGCAGATTGTGATAAATTGCAGGAAGACCTTGTGAGACTGGAAAATTGGGCATCCAAATGGCAGATGAAATTTAATGTGGATAAGTGCAAGGTGATGCATATAGGGAAAAATAACCCATGCTATAATTACACGATGTTGGGTTCCATATTAGGTGCTACAACCCAAGAAAGAGATCTAGGTGTCATAGTGGATAACACATTGAAATCGTCGGTTCAGTGTACTGCGGCAGTCAAAAAAGCAAACAGAATGTTGGGAATTATTAGAAAAGGAATGATGAATAAAACGGAAAATGTCATAATGCCTCTGTATCGCTCCATGGTGAGACCGCACCTTGAATACTGTGTACAATTCTGGTCGCCGCATCTCAAAAAAGATATAATTGCGATGGAGAAGGTACAGAGAAGGGCTACCAAAATGATAAGGGGAATGGAACAACTCCCCTATGAGGAAAGACTAAAGAGGTTAGGACTTTTCAGCTTGGAGAAGAGACGACTGAGGGGGGGATATGATAGAGGTGTTTAAAATCATGAGAGGTCTAGAACGGGTAGATGTGAATCGGTTATTTACTCTTTCGGATAGTAGAAGGACTAGGGGACACTCCATGAAGTTAGCATGGGGCACATTTAAAACTAATCGGAGAAAGTTCTTTTTTACTCAACACACAATTAAACTCTGGAATTTGTTGCCAGAGAATGTGGTTCGTGCAGTTAGTATAGCTGTGTTTAAAAAAGGATTGGATAAGTTCTTGGAGGAGAAGTCCATTACCTGCTATTAAGTTCACTTAGAGAATAGCCACTGCCATTAGCAATGGTTACATGGAATAGACTTAGTTTTTGGGTACTTGCCAGGTTCTTATGGCCTGGATTGGCCACTGTTGGAAACAGGATGCTGGGCTTGATGGACCCTTGGTCTGACCCAGTATGGCATTTTCTTATGTTCTTATGTTCTTATGTATTGTTTGGGAATATTGCAGGTTTGTGAGGTGAGCTTGAATTCTTTTTTAGCTATGAAGAGTAAGCCTCCTCCTCTTTTCTTTTTGCGGGGGATAGAGAAAATGTCATAGGTTTCAGAAGGCAGTTGGTTAATGAGGGGGGTGTCACAGGGTTTGAACCAGGTTTCAGTTACTGCAAAAATTTCTGGTTTGGAGTCGGTTAAAATATCATGGAGAAGGTGTGTTTTTTGTTTCATGGATTGGGCGTTAATGAGTAAAAGAGAAATGAGGGAGAGGGTGAGCGCTTGCGTGGTGGGGGATGTGGGGATGGGGGTCAGACGCCTTTTTTGAGCGTTGTGGGGGCTGTAAGGGGGGAGGGATAGTTTTGAGGGGTGTCTGAATAGATAATTGGGACAGAGGTAAGCGTGTGGCGGCATTGTTGGGAGGAGGGCTGGCAGAGGTATGGTGGGGAGAAAGACAAATTATGAGATGCATACACTGTAATGCGAATAAACAGAGTAGGTTATGAGATGCAGACATCGTAATGCATTTAAAATAGAGTAAGTTATGAGATGCAGACACTGTCATGTAGTTTAACAGAGTAAGTCATAAGAAACGGACACACTTACGTAATGTACCCTTGATGTGGTACAGTGTGTTGGAGGATTTATTTGGAGAAGGGCCGGGATTAGCGGGCAGTCTCTGTCCTGCCTTTTGTGGGTGCAGTCCTCTTAAGGCGGATTCTTGTCTCAGGGGTGACGGGTGCAGCGGCTCTTGACCTCGAAGGGAAAAGGCTGGCCGCGTGGATCTGTATGGACCTCGGAAACAGGCGGGATTAGCTGAAGGCAGTAGTCAGGCAGGTGAAGGGAAGTAGATGGGAGGCTTGAAGGAGGCGCACGAAGGGGCGCACAAAGGGGCGGGCCCCTTTGTCGCGCACCTTCGGCGCGCGACGCATGGCGTGCGGCGCCGGCGAGCGGAGGATTTTAAAAGCCTCAGGGCCTATCTGGATTGGTTGGTCGTTGCTGGTGTGTCGTCGGTGGGCGTGCACAGCAGCTGGAGGACGGCGAAGACGGGACCCAATGCCGCGCAATCGGCGGTGGACCCTCCATGGGTGAGGCTAAATTTAAAGGGCCTTAAGGATTAGTGCCATTTACTCGTAGGAGTTCAACACCGTATCACAATTTATATGGATCATAAAAACCTTGAACATCTCCACCAAACTTGCTGGTCCTAATTCTTTGGCTTTGAACTGCAATATTGTCCGGCACACAAAAATCAACAGGTGGATTCCCTCTTGCATTCCTTTCAGAGTCTCTCAGACGCATCAACGATCCTGCTAAGATACTCCCCTCCAGAGATACGCCCCTCCAGAGAAGACAGTTGTATCTTGTAGACTACATGTGAAAGTGTTGAAATGGGCTCTTAACTCCTATGTCTGGGTGGGCACGAACCCTTGAGTTGCTTCAGTGACACTACTGGTGGTCCCATATGAAGCAAGACATCAGGGCCTAAGTGGACTTGTGCCCTACCTGTACACAGCAAAAGAGCTTGTTTGGCTGACCCTGGGGGTTGTTACAGCAGTTGCCAGCCCCCAGGGAACCCTGGAGCCACCTGTTCATGGACTTCAACATGATCTCCTGGTCTTCATCGACTCTGGGGCCGAGGGCAACTTCATAGTAGCGGACCTGGTAAACCAGCTATCGCTCCCCACGCGGCCCAAGGTTCCTCCACTGCGTATCTCTTCTATCCGAGGTACGTTGCTTCCTGGGACCATCTCCTGCTGCACGGGTCCCTTGACCCTTCAGACCGGACTGCTCCACTCTGAAGAGATCTCCCTGCTGATTCTGGAGTGGGCAGTGCATCCTCTGGTCCTCGGACTGCCGTGGCTGCAGCGTCATTCCCCGGTAATTCAATGGGACACCCTCCAGCTGACCCAGTGGAGTCCCTTCTGCTTTGCACATTGCCTGCAGGTCCCGCGTCCTCCGCCGCCGCTCTAGCTTTGCTCATCTCTTCTCTTATCGGAGCCGTACCAAGCCTTCGCCGACGTGTTCTCCAAGGAGATGGCGGAGATTTTCCCCCAACATCGGCCATTCGACTGCCCTATTGACTTGTTGCCTGGCACTACGCCCCCTCGAGGCCGAGTTTATCCGCTGTCCCTTCCAGAGACTGCTGCCATGTCCCAGTACGTTACAGAGAATCTTGCCAAGGGCTTCATTCGCCCTTCTCGTTCCCCCGCTGGAGCCGGCTTCTTTTTTGTGGCAAAGAAGGACGGCTCACTCCGCCCCTGTATAGACTATCGAGGCTTGAACGCCATTACAAAGAGGGACCGCTACCCCCTTCCTCTGATCCCTAAACTTTTGGACCGCCTCCAGGGGTCCCAAGTTTTTACTAAGCTAGACCTTCGGGGGGCCTACAACCTCGTCCGTATACGTCCTGGAGATGAATGGAAGACGGCCTTCAATACCAGGGATGGGCATTACGAGTACTTGGTGATGCCCTTCGGACTCTGCAACGCCCCGGCCGTCTTCCAGAACCTCATGAACGAGGTCTTACGCGAGATGCTACACTCTCACGTCATCGTGTACCTTGATGACGTGCTAATCTTTTCATAAGACCTGGAATCTCACCGCCAGCACGTCAGACAAGTCCTACAGGCTCTAAGGGATAACCGCCTCTACGCCAAGTTAGAAAACTGTGTCTTTGAGGCAGAGTCCTTGCCCTTTCTGGGGTACATCATCTCGTCAACTGGCTTTCGGATGGACCCCGAGAAGGTCTCAGCCATAACCAAATGGCCCCAGCCCGTGGGTCTCAAGGCTCTTCAAAGATTCTTGGGATTTGCTAACTTCTACAGACATTTAATTCCTCGCTACTCCCATCGGGTCGCTCCCCTCACTGCCCTAACCAGAAAGGGAGCCGACGCCAGGACCTGGCCCGACGCTGCCGTCAGGGCATTCTCCGATTTGAAAGAGGCATTCTGGGTCGACACCTGTCTCCGCCACCCGGACCCGGCAAGACCCTTCATCATCGAAGTCGACGCCTCCAGCGTGGCCGTTGGGGCGGTTCTCAGCCAACACTCCGCTTCAGGCCAATTACTACCCTGCTCGTATTTCTCCAAGAAATTCTCCCCCGCCGAAGCGAATTACTCCATTGGAGATAAGGAACTTTTAGCAATCAAACTCGCCTTCGAAGAATGGAGGCAGTGGCTCGAGGGAGCTAAACACCCGGTCACCGTATACACTGACCACAAAAACTTGGAGTTCCTGTCCCAAGCCCAGCGGTTAAACCCCCGTCTGGCCCGGTGGTCTATGTTCTTCAGCCGCTTTGATTTCACACTGCAATACTGCCCTGCAGCAAAGAACCTTCGGGCCGATGCCCTGTCACGGACCTCCATGTCTGAAGAGGACCTCGAGCCTCCCCAATACATTCTGGACCCCAGCAAGGTCCATCTATCAGCCCTGACGGTCCTTTCTCAAGGTAGAACCGTGGTCCCCCGACGAGACCGACTAAAGAACCTGCGCTGGGCCCACGACTCCCTTATTGGAGGCCACGCCGGGCGGGAGCGAACATTGGAACTTCTCAACCGGTTTTACTGGTGGCCCAACCTTCGGCAGGACGTCCGCACCTACGTAAGCTCTTGTCCCACCTGTGCCCGACAAAAACCCAGTCCTGGTCCTCCGTGTGGTCTTCTGCAGCCTCTCCCGGTTCCCACAGAACCTTGGACCCATCTCGCTACAGACTTTATGGTCGACCTACCGCCGTCACACGGGAAGACGGTAATCTGGGTCACCGTCAACCGTTTCTCCAAAATGGCGCATTTTGTGCCGCTGCCCAAGCTGCCATCCGCACCTGAACTGGCCCTTCTTTTCGCCCAACACATATTCCGGATTCATGGGCTTCCCCAGGATATCGTTTTGGACCGAGGGCCGCAGTTCACCGCTCAGTACTGGAGGGCTCTCTGCAAATGCTTCAAGGTTCAGCTCAGCTTCTCCACCGCTTTCCACCCTCAGAGCAATGGACAATCCGAAAGGATGAACCGCTCCCTAAAGACCTTCCTGCGTGCCTTCATCAATGAAAGGCAGGACAACTGGACTGAGATCCTACCCTGGGCCAAGTTTGCCTATAATAACCAGTGTCACGCCGCCACTGGACGCTCACCCTTCCAGCTGGTATATGGGAAGCAGCTTAAACCTCCGCTCCCCATTTCCACGCCCAGTGTTTCCCCGGCCACGCAGCTGACGGCTCAGCAACTACAGACTCTTTGGCAAACGACCCAGGACAAGTTGGCTGTCTCTGCCTCCTCTGCCAAGCGAGCAGCTGATCGCCACCGACGCCCGGCACCCATGTATCAGCCTGGAGACCGGGTCTGGCTCAGTACGAAGAACATCCATCTAAGGCTACCCTCTAGGAGATTTGCGCCCAAGTTCTGTGGACCCTTCCGGGTTGCCGAAAGGGTGGGGCTCGTTTCCTACCGTTTGAGGTTATCATCCTCGCTACGGATCCGTGACGTCTTCCACGTCTCTCTGCTAAAACCTCTGGTCCTCTCCCGCTACCACCGCAAGTCTCCTGACCCTTCGGCTACTCCCATAGCTGATGATCCCACATATCAGGTACGCGAAGTACTAGACGTACGATTCCACAACCGAAGATGGGAGTACCTCCTCGCCTGGGAGGGTTGCGGCGACGAGGACAACACCTGGGAGCCGAGTTGTAACATCCTGGACAAGTCCCTCCTTCAGCAGTTTCATCTTGACCACCCTGAGAAACCCGGTCCTCTGAAGAGGGGCCGTAAAGGGGGGGGTACTGTTGCGGTCCCGACCGCCCCTCTCCTGATCGGGCTCAGGCCCGCCTACCTCCGCTCCGGCAGCTGTGGGATTCCGCCCAGCCCAGGTCCCGGGAGGCCCTCCGTCCGCGCAGTTCCCACGTGGCGGACACCATTGCGGGCCTGTTCTCCTCCGGCCTCGCGCACGCGCGAGGAGGCTCCTCTTGTGCGTCCAGCTCCCGGAAGCCCGGCTCCGCCTCCTCGGCTGACATCATGCTCTGCTCCCGATATAACCGGCGTTCAGTCGTTCACTAAACGCCTTGCAACGAGGTTCCTAGCTGACTAGTTGCTCCCTGTTCGCGTTTCCTGTTGACTCCTTGATACTTGCCTTGACTCCGGTTTGCTTCTGACTTCGCTACAGTCTGCTGCCTGCCCTGACTCTGGTTTGCTCCTGACTTCGCTACAGTCTGCTGCCTGCCCTGACCCGGGTTGCCACGGACTTCTTTACCACTGCCCGCCAGCTCTGGCCCCAACTGTTACCCTCTGGGCCAGCTCCTTTCCCGGCCTGTCTCTCTGACTCTCTGGCAAGCCTCTAGCCGGCTCAGCTCCAAGTGGGCCTCCTGCCCTTCCTACGCACTAGCTCTTCAGGACATTCTCAGCAGTGCCCAAGTCCCAAGGGCCTGGGTCCCTATGGGCTCCTCGCGGGGGGATCCCAGGCTCCGGGTGAAACCTTGCCAGATCGTGCCTACGCCTCCCGGACTGCCCTGTGATCTCCGGTAGGCTGGCCCAAGGGTCCACCATCTACCCTCACAGCAGTCTAGCCGCAACAACACGTGCACTCCTCCACGCCTCTCTCAGTCACAAAATGGGAATCTTTTTTCACCAGTAAACTCAGATGCCATAAAACGGATCATAACTAACCAGAAAACTTGCATCTGCCCTCAAAGCACCTGCCACATAGCTTTTCTAAAATTTTCCAGTGATGACATCTTAATGTATCTAGCACCTTTGGTTAATCTTTCCTTGTCCTCTGGTATAGCATCTGATGCTTTGAAACAAGCTGCCGTCACCCCAATATCCAAACAATCTCCAGTGGATAACCAGGATTTTGCCAACTTTTGTCCAATGTGAGATTTATCTTTTCTCTCAAAGGTACTTGAATCAATCTTACATCAACTCACAGATTACATTGAAGAACATAACATTTTAGATCTGCTATTGGAAATTTGTAAACTATCATTTAACTTTGTCTGTGGTACCAGAAGGCTGGAGAGTTGCCAGTGTAATTCCAGTTTTTAAATAGGGATCAAGTCTGACGTCATTGCTTGGCAAAATGGTAGCAACTATCATAAAGAACAAAATTGCTTAACATAGTTTAATGGGACAAAACCAACATAGATTTAGCCAAGGGAAGTCTTGCCTCACAAATTTGCTACATTTTTTTTTGAGAGTGTAAATAAACCTGTGGATAAAGGTGAGCCGGCTGATATTGTGTATCTGGATTTCCAGAAAGCATTTGACAGAGTCCCTCATGAGAGACTTCTTAGGAAATTAGAAAGTACTGGGATAGGGAGCAGTGTCCTATTGTGGATTGCCAGCTGGTTAAAGGATAGAAAACAGAGAGCAGGGCTGAATGGTAAATTTTCCCAATGGAAAAAGGTGAATAGAGGAGTGCAACAGGGATCTGTTCTGGTTCCAATGCTTTTTAATATATTTATAAATGACCTGGAAATGGGAACAACAAGTGAGGTGATCAAATTTGCTGATGACATAAAATTATAGAAAGTTGTTAAATCATAAGAGGATTGTGAGAAATTGCAAGAGAACCTTGCAAAACTGGGAGACAAAATTTAATGTGGACAAGTGCAAAGTGATGCACTTAGGGAAGTGTAACCCAAATTCTAGTTATATAATGGAAGGCTCCACATTAGGAGTCTCCACTCAGGAAAAGGATCTAGTGTCATTATTGAAAATAAGTTGAAATCTTCTGTTCAACATGCAGAAGCAACCAAGAAAGCAAATATAATGCTAGAGAGTAATAGGAAAAGACTTGAGAATAAAACAGAATATCATAATGCTTCTGTATCGCTATATAGTGCGACCTCATCTTGAGTATTGTGTGCAGTTCTGGTCACCACATCTCAAGAATGATAAAGCAGAATTAGAAAAGGTACAGAGAAGGGCGACCAAGATGATAAAGGGGATGGAACAATTCCCCTATGAAGAAAGGACTCTTCAGCTGGGGGAGGGGGGGGGGGGGTGTATAATAGAGGTCTATAAAATAATGAGTGGAATGGAATGAGTAAACATGAATTGATTGTTTACTCTTTCTTATACAAAGACCAGGGGGACACATGAAGTTATTATGAAATACATTTAAAATTAATGAGAAAATATTTTTTTACTCACCGCATAATTAAGCTCTGGAATTCTTTGCCAGAGGATATGGTGAAAGCTAAAAGTGTAGCCATGTTTAAAATTGGTTTGGACAAGTTCCTGGAGGAAAAGTCCATTATCATTATTAAGGTGGAATTGCAGATATCAACTGCTTAATCTTGGGATAAGCAACATTGAATTTATCTACCCCTTTGGATCCTGCCAGGTACTTGTGACTTGGATTGGCCTCTGTTGGAAACAGGATGCTGGGCTTGTTGGACCCTTGGTCTGACCCAGTATGGCTATTTCTTATGTTCACATCAGCATAGCTTTAGAAAAGGTTTCAGTACATCTCCCACTATCCACGTTTGACACCATTTTACTTGTTTTTGACATCAGTACTGACTACTTTATGGTACTACTGGATATATCTTCTTCATTCACTTCTAGTTATATGTCTACCCTCTGTTGGAATTACTGGGCCAGTATTAGGTTGTTTCACATTATATTTATCAGGTTTCACACAAAGAATAGGCATTAGTTCATCATATTCCAGTTGGTTCGATATCTCGTCAGGTGCACCCCAGCGATCAGCCCTCTCCTCTTTATATATTTGGCACCCTCTGCAAAATTCTTTCTTGTCTTGAAGTCAACTAAATAAATAATATAAACTAATAAATAAATAACTACAATATATATGCAGATGAGATTCAGTTTTTCATTCTGTACACTGTATCATGGTCTCATACTATCAATTTAACAATCTTATGCATCATCTCTCTGAAATGCTGGCTCGCTCACCATCATTTACAACTCAGTGTTGGAAAACTTGGAAACTTACTGCTCTCTTCCATTACAACTTCCCTCTGCAATTACTATGGATGGACAGCAGCTTAACATGGAAAAAGTTGCAAGAAATGTAGGGATAGATATAGATCGCAATCTCTGAATGAAACAGCATATCTCTTCAACAATTAAATCTTCAATTTACACCTTCCAAAAAAAACTAGATTTTTATACAGCCCTACAACATCAGCTGGATTACTGTCATTCATTGTATTATTCAGATGTCCCAGCCGCTACCTTTCATTGTGAGAGAAACGGGATGCATTGCCTGCAATATCATGCAGAGTGCACTATAAGGTCCTTCCCCCAGTGTACAATCTGCTCAAGATCGAATGAGCAGCATGGCTTGTTTCTACCCTCCATCCTTACAAACCAACAAGGCAATTAATACACTGAATGTACTGAATGTTGCAGCCCCTGATGTGTGTGGGCCCAAAAAGCAAAGAGGTAGGCAATCTAGAAAAGCCGTTGGGAAAACAAAAAGGATAGATGCCTGGGTCTTTCTCAATTCTTTACTGGAGTAGAGACGTGTTTAAAATATATTGCCCGACTCAGGCCGAGTTTCGCAGCTTACTCAGCTGCTGCCTCAGGGGCTATAAGTAAATCATACAAAACATGTGATTAACACAATTATAAAATCAATACATAATGAATGATGAACAAAAGCTTATGGATTATAAATAACATTATAAAATTATAAAATGGTGACATCTGTAGCTATAAAAGTGCAATATAATGAATTTTAACTTTTACCTATTAGTTGAAAAGAAAATTGTTAGTTTTATATATTAAAAAAATAATTATATAAAAATATTATTTTACATAAAAAATGTTTTGGAAACATCAAATCGTAATTATCAAATAAAGAATTTTTCTTAAAAATCTATACAACTTATAATACCAAATAAAAGAAATTTTTAGCCAAAATTATCATGTATCATTCTTTACCTTGAACACTTTTTGGACTTAAAAAAGTTATTTTAGGTGATATGGATCAAAGTTCATGCTCTATTGTTAATTGTAGCTGAACCGCAGTGATGATGATTCTACAAACGATGCGCATAACATTAAGAAATTGTGAATTATCATTAAAGCTTGATATAGCTTTTCTGTGTATTGCTTGTATTAACACAAGCATGTACCTTGTGTCTCAATCAATTTCGTAAGTAATAGATCATCTCATTGTGCCTATAGTGAAAATAATAGTAATTATAAAACACTTTAATTGAACCAATATGAGAAATATCACGATGTCAGCCTTGAAAACTATGTGTATAAATATTTATTTGATGATCATTGTTTGTTATAAACTTTATTGAATTAATGTTTGATGAGTCAATGTATTTCAATGCAATGCAAAGTGGTAGGAGACCGTGATGCTTACTAATATCGAAATTTGCTCTGCAGACAATTGTATCAAACTAGAACTCAGGGAGGTGAATAAAAAAATTTTTTTTACAAGCAAATAATGATTGAAAACATTTTTTGAAAACAACTAGTTCAGATGTTCGACATTACATTGTATTTTAAAAAGAACCTTATATTATTTTAGTATCAGAAGAAATTTATTTTCAAAAGAATTGCTCTGAGTTTGATCGGGCTGCTATGTATTGTGAAATCGTTTAACATATCACTGTAGGGAATTCGATGTGACAGCAAGTGACACTTGATATGGAGCAGCCTGATGAAAAGAGCAACTAAAAAAAAAGTAAATAAATACATAAATTCCCTGATTCCCCCTAATCCCTCTCCATCCTTCTAGAGATTCCTGCTCTGACATCCCCTCTCCTCCCAACTCCCAGATACTCCCTCTCTCTCCCCACCTCCTTTCCAGTACCATCACTAAGATCCTTCCCTCCAAAAAAAGAACCAAATGCATGAAGTAACTACTGAAATGCAAGAAAAGGACTTTATTTTCATAAAGTAAAAGAAAAAAATGCATTCATTAAGAAGCAAATTTGTGCAAACTGATGCACATTTGCCAGAGAATTGCTGCAGGAATTAGAAAAATCTGGCACAGAATTTGCTGTTGGCTGCAGGAAAGTTAAGGAGTGGCCGAGTGCTTGGCAGCCAGCGTTCAATGGAAAACGTGCATTGTAGATACAGAAAGGCTAGGGAGCAGTGCATAATGGGGGATCAGATACCAAGCAGGAGAGTGAGCTCAGGGTGCCATGGAGGGAGAGGCATCAGCAGGAGAAGAAACGGTGCTAATGTCTCTGTACTGGAAGGACATAGGCAGGATGGAGGCATTCTGAGAACAGAGTCCAGGGAACGGGTGAGAACGGGTGGAGGATACATTTCATGATTTTCCTGTTTTCTTCTCTAGGGCGGCGATGTGCTTGCACCTGGGAAGGTGAGGGAGAACACTCAGATGGTGTTTGCTAGCACGGTGCATGTGAGATATGGATCGCACAGCTCGGAGGCCTGCCGCCGGGAAAGTCACTTGAGTACCACGTACAATCCGTTTTACAATCCGAAGCTTTATATCCGGGTAGTTGGTTCTGAGAGGAACAATCTGCAGCTGCTGTACGAGGGAACCCGAAGCGTAATCTGCCCTAACCCCGGTAAGCTGCTTTCCTAGGGATTTCCTTGTCAGCAGAATTTCTACTCAAATTTTCATTGCATCTCTTGTGGAAGATGGGGGGTCCTTCCGTCAGCCACTGCGTCTCCTCCCAGGTCCTTGGTCTCCTGGTTGAGCACTGCAGCTCGCTCAAGAAATCAAGCTACCAGATCTTATTGGTGAGGGATGGGGGGGAGAAGAGGTAAAAAACCATCGCTGGAGGGAAGCAATGCCCTATTCAGAGCTGAGTTACCTGGCAGAGCATTTATGAGCCAATGCTGAAAATGATGAGCCTGAAGAGCAGCAGGCGTCTGCAATTCCCGAAGAGGTTCCTGAGGAATCAAACTGTTTGCAATTCAGAAAGAAAGTCAAAGCATGGTGAGGAGCGTAGAGGCAGAGGCAGGACAGGCGGTAGGGGATAGGGTACTGCTGACAAACACGGAGGCCTTAATTCCCCAAACTTTTCCTGTATCCTGTCATTGCAGCTTTTCCTGTGCGTTATTTTTAATTGTGCAATTTCTCTCTGTATTGTGAGTGCGCTTATTTCATTGCAAACCTTCTTGGTGCTTTTAGTAATAGGCAGGATATCAAATTTAAATAAATGAAATGGCATTTCTCTCTCTATATATTTATGCCTTGTGTGAATATGAGACAGAAGGTAGAGGGTGAAGGCATGGGGTTTCCTTAGAAGAGTTCACTGCAATTAATCCACTTGTTCCTTTAGTTTTAGGAAGTAGGCTTGATGGTGAGTCATGCTTTCTACTTTATTTTTCAAAAGGAAAACTCGAACAAAAGGCTAAAAGAGACAAAGATGAAGTGAAATACATAGAGGCGGAGAAGGCAAGACGGCAGATGGAGGAAGAAAGGAGAAGAGAAGAGGAGTTAGAAAGGGAAAGAGCGATTCAGGAGCAGATGAAAAAGGAGAATAAAGCTATGGAGGAAATGCTGTCCCAGACCTCCGAGCAGCTGAAGCTGCGACAGAGCGGACTTGAGAAGCATTATCCGGACTCGGAGGTGCTGCACTACTTCCTGCAGGAGGACGCTGCCGGCACGGAGACAGACGAGGAGGTAACCCTAACGTGAAAGCTTCCCCTCCAGCTCTGCTCATCCACAGAGGCAGAGCAAACCACCTTGAGTTACGGAGACAGAGTGACCCAGGGTTCAAATGCCGCTTTCCCTAGGCTCCCACTCAGTTTATTGCACTTGAATTACCTGGAACCTACCTTCAGCATTAATTGGGAAGGCAGCTAAAAATCCAAACTATAATTACATAAAATTGGAAGGCAGTCTAGAAATAGCAATAGGATTTCTGATTTTCAGTTAAAACCAAAAAACCCCCAATAACACACACACACACACACACACATACACACACAGAGCCTGCCACCCCCTACCCCAACACTCCTACCAACCGCAGGCTTACCTCATCTCCATCCAGCCAGACACACAGACATACACACAGAGCCTGCCACCCCCTACCCCAACACTGCTACCAACCGCAGGCTTACCTCATCTCCATCCAGCCAGACACACAGACATACACACAGAGCCTGCCACCCCCTACCCCAACACTGCTACCAACCGCAGGCTTACCTCATCTCCATCCAGCCAGACACACAGACTGGCAGCGAGACACAGCCTGCCACTCGCTCCCCCCAACACTCCTACCAACCCCAGCCTTACCTAATCTCCTTCATCTACAAACACACACACAGAGGCTGCCACTCCTACTAATCGCAGCCTTACCTCATCTACCTCCAGCCACACACACACAAACACACACACACACACACAGATCCTTCCACCCCCTACCCCAATACTCCTATCAACCCCAGCCTTACGTCATCTCCCTCCAGCCACACACACACACACGCACACAGAGCCTGCCACCCTCTACCCCAACAGTCCTACTAACCCCAGCCTTACCTCATCTCCCTCCAGCCACACAGAGACACACGCACACATAGCCTGCCACACTCTACTCTCAATACTCCTACCAACCCCAGCATTACCTCATCTCCCTTCAGCCATAAATACACACATGCACACAGAGCCTGAAAGCCCTACCCCCACACTCCTAACAACAGCAGCCTTACCTCATTTCCCTCTTTTACACACACACACACACACACACACACACACAAAAACACCCCCACACCCCCACAGAGCCTGCCACCTGCTACCCCAACACTCTAAGAACTGCAGCTTTACCTCAATTCCCACTTACACAAACACACACACACAAAAACACCCCCACAGAGCCTGCCACCTGCTACCCCAACACTCTAAGAACTGCAGCTTTACCTCATTTCCCTCTTACACACACATACACACACACACACACAAACACACACACACACACACCCCCACAGAGCCTGCCACCTGCTACCCCAACACTCTAAGAACTGCAGCTTTACCTCATTTCCCTCTTACACACACACACACACACACACACACACACCCACAGAGCCTGCCACCTGCTACCCCAACACTCTAAGAACTGCAGCTTTACCTCATTTCCCTCTTACACACACACACACACACACACACACACCCACAGAGCCTGCCACCTGCTACCCCAACACTCTAAGAACTGCAGCTTTACCTCATTTCCCTCTTACACACACACACACACACACACACACACACCCACAGAGCCTGCCACCTGCTACCCCAACACTCTAAGAACTGCAGCTTTACCTCATTTCCCTCTTACACACACACACACACACACACCCCCACAGAGCCTGCCACCTGCTACCCCAACACTCTAAGAACTGCAGCTTTACCTCATTTCCCTCTTACACAAACACACACACACACACAAAAACACCCCCACACCCCCACAGAGCCTGCCACCTGCTACCCCAACACTCCTAAGAACCGCAGCCTTACCTCATCTCCCTTCAGCCATACACACACACACAAACACACACAAACATCCTTACCTAATCTCCCTCAGCCACACACAGCCACACACACAGCCACACACACAGAGCATGTCACCCTCTACCCCAACACTCTTACGAATCTCAGCCTTATCTCATCTCCTTCCAGCCACACACACACAGACCCGCAGCGAGACACAGCCTGCCACCCCCTACCCCCAACACTCCTACCAACCCCAGCCTTACCTAATCTCCCTCAGCCACACACACACACACAGAGCCTCAACTCCTATCAACCACAGCCTTACCTCATCTCCCTCCTGCCAAACACACACACACACACACACACACACACACACACACACACATACACACAGAGCCTGCCAGCCCCGTACCCTCCAGACCCTTGTCCATACATACCCCAATAGAGCCCCACCTAGCCACATATATACGCTTCAAAACAACATATACAAATTTGAACATAAATTGATTTAATCTTTATTAAACTGAATTTGTCTAAAAATGCACCAAAATTTAATTATTGGCATAAAAACATAGATAAACTCCTATTTTTAATCCCACCAAATGCACTTAATTTC
This sequence comes from Rhinatrema bivittatum, assembly GCF_901001135.1. Lineage (NCBI taxonomy): Eukaryota > Metazoa > Chordata > Amphibia > Gymnophiona > Rhinatrematidae > Rhinatrema > Rhinatrema bivittatum. The sequence goes on from NW_021820371.1 coordinate 26,372, forward strand.
CTGAAAAATAACCCCCTAAATTTGCCATTTATACATCCAGAGGATCAGAAGCATTAATTATATAAAATGTATTGCAAGTTGCAAAGAATTCAGTTTTCTGATATTTTTTTATTTAAATCTTTTTCTATACCGTCGTTAAGATGGGCACCGTCACTCCGGTTTACAGTAAGGCACATAAAAGTAATGATACTAAAATGTGTCCCTTTACACAGGTGCCATAAGGTTTGGTAACATATGGCCTCATTTTCTAAAGTATCGCAGGCCTGCGATACTTTAGAAAATTGCGCTACTGGGGGGCAGGGGGTCGTGCGGGAAGGGGTCCTGCGCTAGCCGGCAGCGATCGCACCGCCCCGGTGCGATCGCTGCCGGCATCGTGCCCAATTACTACACCATAGGTGTAGTTATTGGGCACGAAATAGGCAGCGAAAAGGCTCCTTACCTTTTCGCTGTGCTCGCCTTTGTCGTTGAGTCGGTCCTGGTGACGCCCCCGACTCCTCCTCTTCCGGGGACGACTCCGCTCTGATTTCAGTAGCGCAGGCCTTAGAAAATAAGGCCCATAGTTTGTAACTAATGTTAATTGATAAATGTAATAAATCATGTCCAGGTTTCTCTATATCAGTTTTGAGTATAACACTAACTCCATCTAGTAATAAGGCATTTTGCACAAATAAGGCCCCTCAAGGAGCTCTGCTGTGACTCATCTGTACATTCGGTTGTTACCTGCGTGGCTGACTTTGTAATTGTACACTTGATAACAGAAAAATAATAGAATCCAGTGGTCAGGACAGTAGTTTTTATTTTTGGCAGTAGTGAAATTATTGTATGAAGTCCCCAGCTCATTGGCCAAGAAACTGTTTTTGTGTGAGACTTGGATGGGTTCTCACATGTTGGGAAAGAACATCAGAGACAGACAGAAGGAAGATGGAAGGGGATATGACTAGAGGAGAAAGAAGAAATGAAAAATAACAAGAGACTTTGGAAACATACTTGGAGAAGACTAAAAAGAAAGAGCAGGACCAAACTAATTAGAAAAATAAAATGCTTAGGATAACCAAGATAGAAAAGGTCAAAACGTTTTCTTTTCAGATTTTAGATTAAAAAAAAACCAACAAAACTGGGTCTTACACATGTTTCTCACAGGACAAGCAGGATGGTTGTCCTCACAAATGGGTGACATCGAGGATGGAGCCCACCACGGAAAACTTCTGTCAAAGTTTAACAGAACTTTGACTGGCCCCTACTGGGCATGCCCAGCACGGCACTGACCCTACAGCCAGCAGGGGTCTCCCTTCAGTCTTCTTTTTTCCGCGCAGCAGTTGCCACGCGGTGAAAGGAGCTCTTCTTACCACGTTCCTGACAGGAATTCGGTTTTTTCTTTCCGAAGAAAATTTGCCCCTCAGGGGTCTCCCTTCGACAAATTTTTGTCACCTTCGCGGAATCCGGTAAGTTTTTGCCGTTTTTTCTTCGACTGCCGTCGATTTTGGCCCTCGAGGCCTGTTGGCACTTACCGATCCCGCGGCTAAATTTGGCCCTAGGCCATGGCGACGGGGTTCCGTCGTTGTCCGGATTGCACCCGGACTATGTCAATTACAGACCCCCATAGGGTTTGTGTTTTGTGTTTGGGTAGTGAGCATGATGTCCTGACTTGCACCAAATGTGCCTTAATGACACCTAAGGGTCGCAAAGCCAGGATGGAGAAGATGGGGCTCCTCTTCCATGCACCCACCCCAACGCCATCGATAGCATCGACGTCATCGGAACCGGCACCGTCGAAGTTGCACCACCATCGTCAACCCTCCGGTGACCGTCCACCATCGATGACTTCTTGGCCGTCGACTTCTGTCCCCTCCCCGGATGGGCGAGGAGATCGAAAGGACAAGCATCGCCATCGACGGCACAAGTCTCGGCCCGTCGAGGATCCACAGTCATCGACCTCTGAACAGGCCGAGCCACCGACTAAGAGGCCTCGATCAGACTTGGCACCGTCCACGTCTCGTTCGCAGGCATCGAGGAAACCCTCACCCTCTCGGGGTGTGGGAGCCGTGATCCCACCGGTTACGGTGGTCCCTCCGGCTCTGCCTCAGCCTCCCTCTCCCGTCGAGCCGGGTATTGTTACCCCTGGTCTCCGGGCAGAACTGGACCGGCTGGTCCAGGAGGCCATCGAGAAAGCGATGCAAAGGTTCCAACCTCCACCGGCACCGTCTCCGGCACCGATTCCGGCACCGCCTCCGGCACCGACCCCGGCACCGACTCCGCCACCGAGGAGGGAACCGTCCACCGAGCCTCTGGTGGAAGCGCTGGCACCGCTACTACACCGCATGGAGGCACTTGTACAGGCCCTTCCATCGATGATTCCAGTAGCACCGACAACTCCACCGTCTCCGACAGGATTCTCATCGGCAGGAGAAACACCGTTCCTGATTCCCCCTTCCGGGGTGGTCCCATCGGTGCCTTCTCGCATATCTCCACCGATTTATCCTTCGGCTCCATCGATTCCAAAACCGGCACCGATTCCATCGGCAGCCCCGAAGCCCTCGATGCCATTCCCAGTACCGCTTGCAGCACCGGTTCCATCAAGGTTTCATTCGATGCCTTCGGATCCTCAACCAGGTCCTTCAGGGCTTCAACCCCCACATGATCCCTACGATACCTGGGGTGATGATACATCTTCTGACACAGATTTACCTTCACCACCTTCTCCTACAGAGAGTAGAAAAAGATCTCCTCCAGAGGATCTCTCCTTTATTAATTTTGTAAAGGAGATGTCAGAAATTGTACCTTTTCAGCTGCAATCTGAGACCGATGACAGACACCAGATGATGGAACTGCTCCAATTTCTGGATGCTCCAAAAATCATCGCTTCCATCCCCATTCACCAGGTGTTTCTGGATCTTTTAAAGAAAAACTGGGAATCTCCTTCATCTGTGTCACCAGTTAACAAGAAAGCTGACTCCACATACCTCGTCCAGTCAGCACCAGGCTTTCAAAAGCCTCAACTGGATCATCGCTCTGTTGTGGTTGAGTCTGCGCAAAGAAAGGCCAAGCGTCTAAAGCCACACTCTTCCACTCCACCTGTCAAGGACAATAAATTCCTAGATAGTGTGGGACGGAAAGTGTACCATGGAGCTATGTTGATTTCACGCATAGCTTCATATCAACTTTACATGACTCAATATAACAGAGCCATCCTTAAACAGATGCAAGACTACGCTGACACATTACCGGACCAATACCAGCCACAGCTTCAAGCCCTTCTTAACAAAGGGTTTGAGGCAGGGAAGCACGAGATCAGAACGGCTTACGACATCTTCGATGCTTCCACAAAAGTTTCAGCTACTGCCATCTCGGCCAGACGTTGGGCTTGGTTAAAGTCATCCAACCTTCGCCCAGAGGTCCAGGATCGTTTAGCTGATTTACCCTGCTTAGGGGACAATTTGTTTGGAGAACAAATTCAGCAAATTGTAGCTGAATTAAAAGATCACCACGAGACGTTGAAACAACTTTCATCTGTTCCGTCTGAGGTTTCCTCCAAACAACCACCTAAGAAGGACTCTAAAAAGTCGTTCTTTCGGCCACGTCGTTACTATCCTCCATCGGCCAGGCCTCGTCCAGCTCGATCCTCTAACAGACCTCAGCCACGTCAGCCTAGGAAACAAAGGCCTACTGTAGCCCCTCCTCCTGGGCCTGCGGCTGGCCTTTGACTCCCCTGTAGGGAGCACATGCCAAACCCCTCTTCCAGACATCCCTGTGGGAGGTCGACTGTACCATTTTTTACAACGTTGGCTACAGATCACCTCAGATCAGTGGGTGCTAGCAATTATCGCACAGGGTTACCACCTCAACTTCATAACTCTTCCGGCAGACTCCCCGCCTCTTCAAGCATGGAGTCTAACCACTCATTTGCCGCAATTACAACAGGAAGTATCCCTTCTTCTGCAATCAAATGCTATAGAACCCGTCCCTCCCTCTCAACGAGGGAAGGGATTCTATTCCAGATACTTCCTAATACCAAAGAAATCAGGGGGACTACGTCCCATTTTGGACCTTCGAGCCCTCAACAAATACCTTCAAAAAGAAAAGTTCAAGATGGTAACCCTGGGCGCGCTGCTCCCTCTGCTACAAAAGGGGGATTGGCTGTGCTCCCTCGACCTCAAGGATGCTTATACTCACATTGCGATCACACAATCCCATCGCAAGTATCTGCGGTTTCTGGTAGGCCGCGACCATTATCAATACCGGGTTCTACCTTTCGGTCTGGCATCTGCTCCACGAGTCTTTACCAAATGTCTCGTAGTGGTAGCAGCATTCCTACGGAAGGAAGGTGTCCACGTCTACCCCTACCTGGACGATTGGCTGATCAGGGCCTCTACCCAACAGATTGCTCAATCCTCCCTGAAATTGACAATGCAAACACTCCTTTCCTTAGGGTTTCTTGTCAATTACGAGAAATCTTGCTTAGTCCCATCTCAAAACTTATCCTTCATTGGAGCAGACTTGGACACCTTACAGGCAAAGGCTTACCTTCCGCTTCAACGGGTCCAAACTCTCATGTCCCTAGCTCGCCAACTCCAGTCTCAAAACACTGCCACGGCTCGCCAATTCCTCATTCTCCTAGGACACATGGCATCCTCGGTTCAAGTCACTCCCATGACCCGACTAGCCATGAGAGTAACACAATGGACTCTACGACACCAATGGATTCAAGCTTTTCAGCCTCTGTCCTCCATAGTCACAGTTACACAAGCGCTGCGCCTCTCTTTAACCTGGTGGACGACTCAGGTCAACCTCCTTCAGGGCTTACCTTTTCTCCCACCAGATCCACAAGTAATCCTAACCACCGACGCTTCCCACATCGGTTGGGGAGCCCATGTGGACGAATTCCAAACCCAAGGGTTATGGTCAACAGAGGAAGCCGAACACCAGATAAATTTCTTGGAACTTCGAGCAATCCGCTACGCGCTCAGAACTTTCAAAGATCATCTATCCCATCAGATAATCTTAATCCAGACGGACAACCAAGTGGCCATGTGGTACATAAACAAGCAGGGAGGCACAGGCTCCTTCCTTCTGTGTCAGGAAGCTGCGCAGATTTGGGCGGAAGCCCTCTCCCACTCTATGTACCTCAAGGCCACTTACCTGCCGGGAGTAGACAATGTATTGGCAGACCAGCTGAGCCCTATCTTCCAACCGCACGAGTGGTCACTCAACCCTCTGGTAGCGACCTCTCTGTTTCGGAAGTGGGGCTCTCCCCACATAGACCTCTTTGCGTCCCCTCAGAACCACAAAGTGGACAATTACTGCTCTCTCATTCGGAGCCAATACTCTCGGCCCAGGGATGCCTTCTCCCTCAAGTGGGAAACTGGTCTGCTTTATGCATTCCCCCCACTTCCTCTTCTGTCAAGGACTCTCGTGAAGCTACGCCAGGACGGAGGAACCATGATCCTGATAGCGCCTTACTGGCCACGCCAAGTATGGTTTCCTATACTCCAGGATCTATCCATCCGCAGGCACATTCCCTTGGGAAAGGACCCGCATCTCCTCACTCAAAACGACGGATGCCTCCTCCATCCCAACCTCCAAGCCTTGTCCCTGACGGCATGGATGTTGAAAGGTTAGTCCTTCAGCCTTTTAACCTTTCGGATTCAGTTTCTCGTGTCCTGATAGCTTCACGAAAGCCCTCCACCAGAAGATCCTATTCATATAAATGGAAAAGGTACACGTCATGGTGCACTTCTCAGTCCCTTGATCCCCTTTCCTGTCCAATCTCGAAATTCTTGGACTATTTATGGCATCTATCTGAATCAGGTCTTAAAACCTCTTCTATAAGAATGCATGTCAGTGCGGTAGCCGCCTTCCATAAAGGTATTGGGGGTAGTCCTATTTCAGTACAACCCCTGGTAACACGCTTTCTTAAGGGCTTGCTCCATCTGAAGCCACCCTTACGTCCTCCGGCCCCATCCTGGGACCTTAATCTGGTTCTTGGTCGCCTAATGAAACCACCTTTCGAACCTCTGTACTCCTGTGACTTGAAATATCTCACTTGGAAAGTGTTATTCCTTTTGGCTGTTACTTCAGCTCGCAGGGTTAGTGAATTACAGGCCCTAGTTACCTATCCGCCTTACACTAAGCTCCTGCAGGACCGGGCGGTACTCCGCACTCACCCTAAATTTTTGCCTAAGGTAGTTTCGGAGTTTCATATCAATCAATCTATCGTACTACCTATATTTTTTCCCAGGCCCCACTCCAACTCTGGAGAACAGACTCTGCATACCCTAGACTGTAAACGGGCTCTAGCTTTTTACCTAGACCGTACAGTTTCTCACAGGAAGAGCACTCAATTATTCGTCTCTTTCCATCCTAACAAATTAGGACAACCTGTGGGTAAGCAGGCTCTTTCCTCCTGGTTGGCGGACTGCATTTCTTTTTGCTATGAGCAAGCTGGCATTCCTTTTCAAGACCGTGTTAAAGCACACTCTGTGAGGGCCATGGCGACTTCAGTGGCACACCTTCGATCGGTGCCGCTTCCTGACATCTGCAAAGCTGCAACCTGGAGTTCTCTCCATACCTTTGCAGCCCACTATTGTTTGGACAAAGCTGGAAGACAGGACTCTATCTTCGGCCAATCTGTCTTGCGTAACCTTTTTCCAACCTGATGTACCAACACCCTTCCACCTGCCCGATAGGGTGCGAATGCCCTTTCCCAAATTACACCCCAGTTGTTGTGCCTGTTGCACGCCGTTGGGTACATTTGGTGCAAGTCAGGACATCCTCAGCTCGGTACTCACCCATTTGTGAGGACAACCATCCTGCTTGTCCTGTGAGAAAGCAAATATTGCTTACCTGATGTAACAGGTGTTCTCACAGGACAGCAGGATGTTAGTCCTCACGAAACCCGCCCGCCACCCCGCGGTGTTGGGTTCCTTTTATTTTTACTTTTTAGGCACTGCCTGTAGCTTTGAAAATCAGACTGAAGGGAGACCCCTGCTGGCTGCAGGGTCAGTGCCGTGCTGGGCATGCCCAGTAGGGGCCAGTCAAAGTTCTGTTAAACCTTGACAGAAGTTTTCCGTGGTGGGCTCCATCCTCGATGTCACCCATTTGTGAGGACTAACATCCTGCTGTCCTGTGAGAACACCTGTTACATCAGGTAAGCAACATTTGCTAAATTCCCTTTAGTATAAGTGGGCTTTGACAATTGCTACAATATAAGCCATTGAATACCAATGTTTTACAAGTGTAACTGAAAATTACGCATCTAAATGAGGTTTTGAAAATTTCTGTGATAGTATATTACATTTACATTCATAACTCCTTTGAAAATTACTCCAAAATAAGTAATGCAGACAATGCAGCATAAAATTGCAGGTGTACGTTATACACAATGCGGGTTTAAAAGTGCCCCTTTATATGAAGTGAAATGTGAGCTATAAGTGGCCATCTATATTACACACAATACTATATACAAGTGCCCATGTATATTGCATACAGTGCGGGCTAACAGTGCCCCTGTATATTATGCATAATGTAGGTTAAAGGTGCCCATCTATATTGCACACTATTTATTTATTTGAAACTTTTATATACCGGTATTAGTATGCATACATCATACCGGTTCACATTGTAACTAAAGGCAGAAATTACAATCAACAGGGAGGGGAAACAAGGAGGATTATACATAGAGCAGGGGGCATAGAAATTAAAGCATTAAAACTGTAACGGGCTATTTACAGGACTAAATACAAATTTAAGCAGGTTACTTACAGGAGAAGTGTAAAAGGGTTCAATTAGGGCAGGGGCTGGTGGGGGGGGGGGGAGGAGGGGTGGAGAATTAGTCAGGGGAGGGGGGGAGGGGGGGGTGAAGATTAGTCAGGGTAGGCTTGTCGGAAGAGCCATGTTTTAAGTTTTTTTCTGAACTTGGAGTAACATGGCTCCAGCCTGAGTGTGGTGGGGAGGGCGTTCCATTGTTTAGGGCCTGCAATGGATAGAGCGCGATCCCTAGTTGAGGTGAGGTGGGCTTTTTTAAGGGGGGAATGGAGAGGGTGCCTTTATTGACCGTTCGAGTGGGTCGTTCAGTGCGTATGGGACAAAAGGGTTCATCTAGCCAGTTAGAGTTGTATGAGTGGATGGATTTGTGTACTATGGTTAAGATTTTAAAGAGGATTCGGGATGCGATGGGGAGCCAGTGGAGTTCTTTGAGTATAGGAGTGATGTGATCAGCTTTCCGTGAGTTGGTGATGACCCTAGCGATAGCATTTTGGAACATTTGTAAGGGTTTGGTAGTGGAGGAGGGTAGACCGAGGAGGAGGGCATTACAGTAGTCGAGCTTTGAGGAAAGGGTAGCTTGGATGACGGTGCGGAAATCATGATAGTGGAGGAGGGGTCTAAGTTTCTTCAGGATATTGAGCTTGAAGAAACCTTCTTTGAGGATGGAGTTGATCTGTTTTTTTAGATTGAGTTGTTGATCTAGGATTACTCCAAGGTCTCTTACAGTAGTGTGGGGCATTATGGTGCTGAAAGCTGGGTCGTTGGAGATCAGGGGTTTGGGAGGGAGGTGAGGAGAGATGAGGAGCAGCTCAGTTTTAGAGGAGTTTAGTGCAAGGTGGATGTTGGTGAGGAAGTCATTTATGTTGGCAAGACGTGTTCCAGAAAGCAAGGGCATCTGAGAGAGAGTTGTGAATGGGAATGATGATTTGCACGTCATCCAGGCATCCACCACCCTTTCTTCACAGAAAGGGTGGTGGATGCCTGGAATGCCCTTCCGGAGGATGTGGTGAAGACCAGAAATGTGAAGGACTTCAAAGGGGCGTGGGATAAACACTGTGGATCCATAAAGTCAAGAGGCCGCCAATGAAGAGTGGGTGACTCGCCAGAATGATGCCTACTGCCTGGAGACAATACCCTTATTAAATAAACATACACATGCTTACTGGACTCCAACATCGCTCTAAGCTTCAACAGCAAGAGGAAATGTGGTAAAAAAGGATTCACACTCACAAAGAGGGGAGTAGCTGGCTTGTTACGGCGGTTACTACCCCAAATCAAATAAGCCTGATACTTCACTTTCAATGCATATACAGCATAGTTCTCTGCTTCAACGGCAGGGGAGAAGAAAAACTGATACTTCACACATCCAGCAGAGCTCTCTGCTTCAACGGCAGGGGAGAAGAAAAGAGGGTTCGCACTCACAAAGCGGGGAGTAGCTGGCTTGTTACGGCGGTTACTACCCCAAACCAAATGTGCCTGATACTTCACTTTCGATGCATATCCAGCATGGCTCTCTGCTTCAACAGCATGGGAGAAGACTGATACTTCACGCATATCCAGCATAGCTCTCTGCTTCAACGGCAGGGGAGAAGAAAAACAACCGATAAGGGCTGTATAACATAGTCTGGGTAAAACAAATAAGCATGGGTGTAGCTTGCTTATTGCGGCGGCTACTACCCCTAACTAATCAAACTAGATATTTCACTGGGATGCAGCTCCATCACTGCTCTCTGCATTAAAGGTGGGGGTGGAAGTGAAATAGAACAAAGAGCTAAGAGAAACAGATAAGTATGAGAGAAAAAATGTGCGAAGCTTGCTGGGCAGACTGGATGGGCCATTTGGTCTTCTTCTGCCGTCGTTTCTATGTTTCTATCTGCATAGAGGTAGAATTTGAGGCCGAGGTCTGTGAGGAGATGACAGAGGAGTGAGATAAATATTGAAAAGGGTAGAGGAGCGAGAGGAGCCTTGGGGGACACCTTGAGGCAAGGGGTAGAGTGTGGAGTTGGCATTTCCTATCTTGACGGAGAACTTTCTGTTAGATAGGATTTGAACCATAGCAGGGCTAGGCCTGAGATACCTATTTCGGTTAGGCGGTTGATGAGGTGGTTGTGATTGATGGTATCAAAGGCAGCTGAGATGGCGAGGAGGTAGCAGCTGCCTTGGTCCATGCCTATGAGCAAGTGGTTTGTGAAGGAGAGCAGGAGAGTTTCTGTGTTGAGGTATTTACGGAAGCCGAATTATGCTGGATGAAGAATATTATTGTTTTCCAGAAATTCTGTAAGTTGGATGTTTACAATCTTTTCCATAATTTTGGAGAGGAAGGGCAGGTTAGAGATGGGGCGGAAGTTGGCAGGGTCTTTGGGGTCTAATGCTGGTTTTTTTAAGAGGGGCTTAACAATTGTTTGCTTGAGCGCATCTGGGACAGAGCCAGAAGAGAGGGAGGAGTTTATGATGTCTGCGATGGGTTTGGAAATAGTATTTGGGATGGAGAGGAGGGATTTAGTGGGAATGGTATCAGAGGGGTGGGATGCTGGTTTGAGTTTTCTGAGAATAGATTCCACTTCTTTAGAGGAAGTCAGGTCGAGGGTTTGGAGGGTGGGTGTAGTGGTAGAAGGTTGAAGGGGGGAGAAGGGGGAATTGAGGGAGATGGGTGTTGAAATCTGCGGAGGATGTTGGTGATTTTTGCGAGGAAATATTGGGCGATTTCTTCACTCTTGGCGGTGGCTTCATTCTCAGGGATAGCGGGCTGGGAGGATTTCGTGAGGTTGGCAACATAATTGAAGAGGGCTTTCAGGTTGTACATGTACTGGTGGATCTTGGATGAGTAGAAGTCTCTTTTAGTTTTAAGGGTGGTTATTCTGTGTTGGTGAAGGGTGGTTTTGTAGCTTGAGGCGAGTTGGGGTGAAGGGGCTTTACGCCACGTTCTTTCTCGCTGCCTAAGGGTGTTTTTTAGGGATCTTAATTCTGTCGTGTACCATGGTTGATGGTTTTTTGTGGTTTGGGTACGGTTGCGTATGGAGATGGGACATAGTTTGTCAGCAATCTCAAGAGTTGTGCTGAACCAGGATGAGATGGCAGTTTCAGGACTTGAGCAGTCAAGGCTAGTAGAGGCGTTGGAGATGGCAAGAGCTAATTCATCTCCTGAGCAGGGTTTCCTAAAGGTGAAGGTAGAGTTGTATGAGATATAAAAGCACCTGTACACATTGCACAAAGTGCATGCTAAAAAGTACCCATGTATAATACACAAAATGCATAAAAGTGCCCCTGTATATTATGCATAAAGTAGGTTAAAGGTGCCCATCTATATTGCAAACTACGAGATATAAAAGCACTTGTACACATTGCACAAAATACATGCTAAAAGTGCCCATGTGCCCGTGTATATTGAAGACAATGCAGGATAAAAGTGCCCATATGTATGGACCACAATGCATGCTAAAAGTGCCCATGTACATTGGACACAATATGGGCCAAAAATACCCGTGTATATTGGACACAATAGGGGATAAAAGTGCCCATGTACATTGGACACAATATGGGCCAAAAATACCCGTGTATATTGGACACAATGTGGGATAAAAGTGCCCGTGTATATTGGACACAATGTGGGATAAAAGTGCCCGTGTATATTGGACACAATAGGGGATAAAAGTGCCCGTGTATATTGGACACAATAGGGGATAAAAGTGCCCATATAGATTGACCAAGATAAAAGTGCCCGTGTATATTGGACACAATATAGGCTAAAAGTGCCCGTGTATATTGGACACAATGTGGGATAAAAGTGCCCGTGTATATTGGACACAATAGGGGATAAAAGTGCCCGTGTATATTGGACACAATAGGGGATAAAAGTGCCTGTGTATATTGGACACAATGTGGGATAAAAGTGCCCGTGTATATTGGACACAATGTGGGATAAAAGTGCCCGTGTATATTGGACACAATACGGGCTAAAAGTGCCCGTGTATATTGGACACAATGTGGGATAAAAGTGCCCGTGTATATTGGACACAATAGGGGATAAAAGTGCCCGTGTATATTGGACACAATGTGGGATAAAAGTGCCGGTGTATATTGGACACAATAGGGGATAAAAGTGCCTGTGTATATTGGACACAATAGGGGATAAAAGTGCCTGTGTATATTGGACACAATGTGGGATAAAAGTGCCGGTGTATATTGGACACAATAGGGGATAAAAGTGCCCGTGTATATTGGACACAATAGGGGATAAAAGTGCCCGTGTATATTGGACACAATGTGGGATAAAAGTGCCGGTGTATATTGGACACAATAGGGGATAAAAGTGCCCGTGTATATTGGACACAATAGGGGATAAAAGTGCCCGTGTATATTGGACACAATAGGGGATAAAAGTGCCCGTGTACATTGGACACAATATGGGCCAAAAATACCCGTGTATATTGGACACAATAGGGGATAAAAGTGCCCGTGTATATTGGACACAATATGGGCCAAAAATACCCGTGTATATTGGACACAATAGGGGATAAAAGTGCCCGTGTATATTGACCAAGATAAAAGTGCCCATGTATATTGGACACAATAGGGGATAAAAGTGCGCGTGTATATTGACCAAGATAAAAGTGCCCGTGTATATTGGACACAATAAGGGATAAAAGTGCCCATATAGATTGACCAAGATAAAAGTGCCCGTGTATATTGGACACAATAGGGGATAAAAGTGCCCGTGTATATTGGACACAATAGGGGATAAAAGTGCCCATATAGATTGACCAAGATAAAAGTGCCCGTGTATATTGGACACAATACAGGCTAAAAGTGCCCATGTATATTGGACACATTAGGGGATAAAAGTGCCCATGTATATTGGACACAATGTGGGATAAAAGTGCCCATGTATATTGGACACAATAGGGGATAAAAGTGCCCGTGTATATTGGACACAATGTGGGATAAAAGTGCCCGTGTATATTGGACACAATGTGGGATAAAAGTGCCCGTGTATATTGGACACAATGCGGGATAAAAGTGCCCGTGTATATTGGACACAATAGGGGATAAAAGTGCCTGTGTATATTGGACACAATAGGGGATAAAAGTGCCCGTGTATATTGGACACAATGTGGGATAAAAGTGCCCATGTATATTGGACACAATGTGGGATAAAAGTGCCCGTGTATATTGGACACAATAGGGGATAAAAGTGCCCGTGTATATTGGACACAATGTGGGATAAAAGTGCCCGTGTATATTGGACACAATGTGGGATAAAAGTGCCCGTGTATATTGGACACAATAGGGGATAAAAGTGCCCGTGTATATTGGACACAATAGGGGATAAAAGTGCCCGTGTATATTGGACACAATGTGGGATAAAAGTGCCCGTGTATATTGGACACAATAGGGGATAAAAGTGCCCGTGTATATTGGACACAATAGGGGATAAAAGTGCCCGTGTACATTGGACACAATATGGGCCAAAAATACCCGTGTATATTGGACACAATAGGGGATAAAAGTGCCCGTGTATATTGGACACAATATGGGCCAAAAATACCCGTGTATATTGGACACAATAGGGGATAAAAGTGCCCGTGTATATTGACCAAGATAAAAGTGCCCATGTATATTGGACACAATAGGGGATAAAAGTGCGCGTGTATATTGACCAAGATAAAAGTGCCCGTGTATATTGGACACAATAAGGGATAAAAGTGCCCATATAGATTGACCAAGATAAAAGTGCCCGTGTATATTGGACACAATAGGGGATAAAAGTGCCCGTGTATATTGGACACAATAGGGGATAAAAGTGCCCATATAGATTGACCAAGATAAAAGTGCCCGTGTATATTGGACACAATACAGGCTAAAAGTGCCCATGTATATTGGACACATTAGGGGATAAAAGTGCCCATGTATATTGGACACAATGTGGGATAAAAGTGCCCATGTATATTGGACACAATAGGGGATAAAAGTGCCCGTGTATATTGGACACAATGTGGGATAAAAGTGCCCGTGTATATTGGACACAATGTGGGATAAAAGTGCCCGTGTATATTGGACACAATGCGGGATAAAAGTGCCCGTGTATATTGGACACAATAGGGGATAAAAGTGCCTGTGTATATTGGACACAATAGGGGATAAAAGTGCCCGTGTATATTGGACACAATGTGGGATAAAAGTGCCCATGTATATTGGACACAATGTGGGATAAAAGTGCCCGTGTATATTGGACACAATAGGGGATAAAAGTGCCCGTGTATATTGGACACAATGTGGGATAAAAGTGCCCGTGTATATTGGACACAATGTGGGATAAAAGTGCCCGTGTATATTGGACACAATAGGGGATAAAAGTGCCCGTGTATATTGGACACAATAGGGGATAAAAGTGCCCGTGTATATTGGACACAATGTGGGATAAAAGTGCCCGTGTATATTGGACAAAATAGGGGATAAAAGTGCCCGTGTATATTGGACACAATAGGGGATAAAAGTGCCCGTGTATATTGGACACAATGTGGGATAAAAGTGCCCGTGTATATTGGACACAATAGGGGATAAAAGTGCCCGTGTATATTGGACACAATAGGGGATAAAAGTGCCCGTGTATATTGGACACAATACAGGCTAAAAGTGCCCGTGTATATTGGACACAATAGGGGATAAAAGTGCCCGTGTATATTGGACACAATAGGGGATAAAAGTACCCGTGTATATTGGACACAATAGGGGATAAAAGTACCCGTGTATATTGGACACAATAGGGGATAAAAGTGCCCATATAGATTGACCAAGATAAAAGTGCCCGTGTATATTGGACACAATATAGGCTAAAAGTGCCCGTGTATATTGGACACAATGTGGGATAAAAGTGCCCGTGCATATTGGACACAATAGGGGATAAAAGTGCCCGTGTATATTGGACACAATGTGGGATAAAAGTGCTCGTGTATATTGGACACAATGTGGGATAAAAGTGCCCGTGTATATTGGACACAATACAGGCTAAAAGTGCCCATGTATATTGGACACAATGTGGGATAAAAGTGCCCGTGTATATTGGACACAATAGGGGATAAAAGTGCCCGTGTATATTGGACACAATAGGGGATAAAAGTGCCCGTGTATATTGGACACAATAGGGGATAAAAGTGCCCGTGTATATTGGACACAATAGGGGATAAAAGTGCCCATGTATATTGGACACAATGTGGGATAAAAGTGCCCGTGTATATTGGACACAATAGGGGATAAAAGTGCCCGTGTATATTGGACACAATAGGGGATAAAAGTGCCGGTGTATATTGGACACAATAGGGGATAAAAGTGCCCGTGTATATTGGACACAATAGGGGATAAAAGTGCCTGTGTATATTGGACACAATGTGGGATAAAAGTGCCGGTGTATATTGGACACAATGTGGGATAAAAGTGCCCGTGCATATTGGACACAATAGGGGATAAAAGTGCCCGTGTATA
>NW_021820372.1:0-41407 GCF_901001135.1 Rhinatrema bivittatum
CGCCGGCGCCATTTTTCTATCAACGCACCGTGGCACGAGAGTGGAAGATCCACAAACGGGACCCCCCCACTGGACCCCAGGTAATTTAAGACATTTGGGGGGGGGGGTTCGGGAGGGTGGGGGATTTATTTTAAAGGGGCCTCCCGCAGCGGCTGGAGCCGCTGCCGAGGTTGGAGCCTGCTCGCGGGCTCAGCCCTGCCTCCTCTGACATCTTCGCGTACAGACTCTGTGCAGGCCGCTGGCCCATGGTCCTGCACAGCTTCCTGCCACTCCTCTCTCTAGGCGCGCGGCCGCGTTCTTTCCTACTAATTAAAGGGCCAGACACAGGAGTGTCTGGGCCTCACCTTGGGACTATTTCCTGCCTCAGCCCTATAAAGGGCTGCTCCGTTCTTCATTCCAGTGCCTTGCTCGTCGTTCGAAGTCTTCGCTCTGGAGGCTCCTGCCTGCCAGAGCCCTTGGTAGGTCGTCTTCCTCGTGGAGCTCCTCACCGTGATATCTTCTTGTTCCATGTTCCATGTCTTCGTGCCTGAGGGTCCATGTCCAGGTGTCTTCGTTCTCCTCGTCCTGGTGTTCCTGCCTTCCTGGATGTTCCTGCCTTCGCCACGCCTCGTCTTTGCTCTCGAGCCTTCTGGTCCGGTAGGCCGGTGGTCCCTCAGATGCAGTACTCCTGGGTGGACGAGCTGCCGGTGGACGGTTGTCCTGTGCTCCTGAGCTGCCAAGTTCCTGATGTGTGTTCCTGTGCTGTCCCACTCCCATCATGGTCCGTGACCAGCCTTGGGGCTGTGTAGGGCGCGTAACAGACAGGGTGGTCCGCGACTCAGTCCCGCGGGTGGCCTGAGTAGGGCGCCCTGAGAGACAGTGCCAATGTCCATGCCTTGTGGTGTTCCCTTGGATTGTCTCGTCCTGGTTGCCGTTGCATCAGCCATGTGTCTCGTTCCTGGTTGCCGTTGCATCAGCCATGTGTCTCGTTCCTGGATGCCATCGCATCAATCCACAGTCACGTCTCATAGCCCTGGTGTCATGTCTTCAGCCCAAGTGTCTTCGTGCCATGTGATGCCGTTGCATCAACCTCAGTGTCTTCGTGTCAAGGCCCGTCTGCCCTCAACCTCAGGCCAGGCCTGCTGCTCCATGCTGCTCGCAGCAGGTCCGAAAGGGCCCGGAATGGTCGGAGGACCATTCACCTTCCAACATCCTCGGATGTTTGGCCATGGGAGCTTGCCAGCCTGGCGGAGGGTAGACCGTCAGCCATGTGGGGCCACCGTCAACCCTTGGCTCGGCTCAGAAGGTCTGGGTCAGGCTGAGGCCTATGGGCACACTAAACCACCAGATCACAACAGGGTTCACCCCACCCACAACATTGAATTTTCCCATCGTCTTGTAATGGGCTTCCCCACTTGCAGGAACACGATTGGGTGACATCGTAGTTTCTGGTACATCTCTCACCGTGGGATAACAGTTACTTCATTTCTGAGAGAGCTGATAAAGCTCGATGCACCATGTGGTATGATTTTAAAGAGATTGTATTATGGAAGGAGACCCTAGCTGTTTCCTGCAAGGATTCGGCTCAAAGCAGGTTACATTCGGGGTCAGTGAGCATTGCTCCTGTCCCCAGGGGCTCACAGTCTAAGTTTAGAGCTGAGGCAATGGAAGGGGGGAAGGATTTGCACAAGGTCACAAGGAGTGGCAGTGGGATTTGATCCCTGGCTTCATGCACTTTGTTTGTTGCCTAGAAGTGGAATATTATTCATCAAGCATTCCAGTCAAATTAATATTTGTCCATCTGTTGATGAAGGAATGTAAGGTTATATTTAAAAGGGAACTATATTTAATATTAAATGCATGGGTCAGGTGCAGATATCCCTTCAGGGCAAACCTTCGTGCAGCAGGGATTGATAAAGAGCAGATGGTGCTCTCACAGCTATAGGAAAGAGAGAGTTCACCTCACTGCCTGCATTGCCGATTTCTTTCCCTTAAGTCTCCTGTGTGTCCATGCAGAGGTCCAACCTGTGCACAGTTTAATGCACAATAATTTTCAGCCTGACGTTTGGGAACATAATTGCAAGGGGATCAGGAAGACCCATGCAAGTCTCCCCTGCCACACACAAGAATGAATCCCCTGTCGGCAAGAGCAGGTTCCACCAGAGGATTTGAAAGATGGGAGCTCATGCGGTTAACAGTTTTGTTGCTGCTTTGTGATGTCCTTTGGAAAGGCCGCTAGGGATCACAGCACCGAGAACTTGCTTAGCTGATTCACCATCGGGAGGGCTCGAAGGCCTTTTCCAGGGAAGGTGATGGCTTCCCTAGGCCTTTGCATATAATTATTCCCTATTAGTTGGGGGATCAAAGATATTTATGTCTTGCTTATTGAGCTGACATATTGTATAAGTTTTTGTTTTGTTTCATGTCTCGGGTGTTCTCGTCTGCACCTGCTTCGTACAGATATTTTAGAGAAAATATAGCTTTGCATTGCTTCACATAAGACATAGTGAGTGCTGTTATTTTTCTTAGTCTGACTGTGTGACACAAAGCAAATACTAGCAGACCCCACTACACCCCCATTCTTCAATTTCCCCCCCATCTCTTATCCTTTCTGGTCCTCTCTCCTTCTCCTGCCCACATTCCTGGTCCTCTTCCCTCTCTGGTTCTCTCCCCCCTATCCATCCCCATGACCTTCTCCCTGTGCTGACACACAGGATCCCCTGCTCTCACCCAGTAAAAACAAAACAAATTATACAGATGCCAGCAAGGAAAAATGAAAATCTGGAAATGTTTGTCACCAACTGTACCTGGAAAAGGGGAATGGGAGTCAGAAAGCAGCCAGCAAGGCCCCCGACTTTTACGGCCCTGGGGAAGCAAACATGGGGGTAACTTGCTGGGGTGCGACGGTTACCATCCTTAACCAATAAGCCTTGATAATTTTAATGCAACTCCAACATTGCTCTCTGCTTCAACGGCAGGGAAAAGGGGAATTGGATTCAGACAGCAACCGGACTTTTACAGTCTGGGAAACTGATAAGCATGGGGGGGTAACTTGCTCGATGCGGCGGTTACCACCCTTAACCAAGAAAGCTTACGACTGTTAATGCCACTCTTTGAGGGCTTCTCTGGCTTTTTGTTTTTGGCCCCTTCAGTCTTCCCCATGTCCACATTACCTGCTTTCTCTGGCCATTTAAATGCAGGCTTGCAAGCCACACTCACGACCCACTGTAGTAGTCTGATTTTTCCTTTGGTGCTGGGGGTAATGGGTGCCGTAATTTTGTGTTGAGTTCAGTTCCCTCCCACCCCCCCAAAATAATCTTCAAAAGTTGGGGCCTCTATGACAGGAAGAAAAATCTAATCTCAGATTTAGAGAGCTCCAGGGTTGTCCGACAGATTCAGGTCATCATTGCCACCCAGGGCCGGTGCTTCCATTGGGCAAAGTAGGCGATCACCTAGAGCGCCAAACTTTGGGAGCAGCAAAATCCCAACAATATGAGGCCTGCAGAATCCATACCCACAAAAAAGGGAGCTCTGTGCTGGAGATAATTGGGGGGAATGACCGAAGGTTCACCTAGGCTGCCAAATATTCCTGCACCGGCCCTGATTGCAGCCATCGATTTCTTATTCTAATGATTTCCCAAACTGCAAAAATTCATAGATACACAAGGAATAAAGCATTCCCTGACTTGCTGCTCCTGTCTCCCACTCCCCCCCTCTGCAGCTGTTTCTCTCCCCGGATCCACCTTAAGGACGTGAACATCCCCCCTCCCTCCTGCCTGACCTCTGCCCGGGGAGCTCTGCGGCATGCTCCGCCTCCTGCTTTCTGTCAGGTCGATACTCTAAGGCCGCGGTAGAAAGAGTGTGGCAGTGCCGGGCGCACCCCTCGTTCCCCGCACGCACAGTTCTCTTCACCTAGCGCTCGATACTCTATTCAAATAGCTTGCAAATGCAAGCCGCATCTGCGAAGCGTTAGGCGAAGGTTAGGCCCGCGCAACCCATTTTACTGTATAGGCGCTTAATACAGCGCCTATACAGTAACCTGGGTGCGCTGGTACCTGTCATTTCAAATGACAGGTACCAGGAAGTGGATGGTTCCCCCCCCTCCCGAAGCAAGGCGCAGGCGAAAATTAAAACAAAAGGGAATAAAGTGTGTTATATATATATAAATACCTTGTCACTTTCCGAATCCCCCATCTCCACATGGGCAGGTGGGCGCGCGTTTGATCCAGGCGGCGGCGGGAGCCGGCGGGCAGGTGGGCGCGCATTTGATCCAGGCGGCAGCGGGAGCCGGAGGGGCGCGCGTTTGATCCAGGCGGCGGTGGGAGCCGGCGGGTGTGCATTCATCCAGGCGGAGGGAGCCGGCGGCGAAAGCGGCCTCCAGCAGCCCCCGCCGGCAGTGAATGAATGCACGCCTGTGTACGCCCGTGCGAATTCGGCACTTCAAGGCGTGACGTCACGACGCTTGACATCACGGCATGTGACGTTCGCTAATAGCACTGCCTTGAGTGCCGAAATCGCACGGGCGTACACAGGCGTGCATTCATTCACTGCCGGCGGGGGCTGCCGGAGGCCGCTTTCGCTGCCGGCTCCCGCCGCCGCCTGGATCAAACGTGCGCCCGCCGGCTCCCGCCGCCTGGATGATGCACACCCGCCGGCTCCCGCCACTGCCTGGATCAAACGCGCGCCCGCCGGCTCCCTCCGCCTGGATGAATGCACGCCCGCCGGCTCCCGCCGCCGCCTGGATCAAACGCGCGCCCGCCCGCTCCCGCCCCCGCCTGGATCAAACGCGCGCCCGCCGGCTCCCGCCGCCGCCTGGATCAAACGCGCGCCCGCTGGCCCCCGCCGCCACCTGGATCAAATGCCTGGATGAACGGGCGCCCACCCACCCGCCGGCTCCCACCGCCGCCTCGATGACCGCCCCGCCCGTGTGGAGATGGGGAATTCGGAAAGTGACAAGGTATTTATATATATATATATATATATATATATATATATATGCAACAACTTTACGCTGCAAACGTTAGTATATATGGAGGTCGTCCATGGTGCAGTCCGGTACGTAGCTGTTCGAACACCACACTAACACCAGGTAGAGGGTGGCGGTAAACTAACAGGTAAGGACACGGCAAAATAGCGGGTTACAAAGGAGATAATCGGAGCGCGCGTCACAGTATCGGAGGGAATAGCTAATTCCTTCATTATACAGCTAATTCGTTCATTTACATATCATATACATGCTGGGTGCGGAAAGGGTTACGGGTCGGTTTCAAGAAGCGCTAAGGACGCGTGAAACTGGAGACTGTATCGCAGGATCGCCTTACGCGTCCCAATTGTGCGCCCACAGCGAGTTAATCTCCAACCGCACCTTACAGTATCGAGCTGTTTTCTCTGCCTGCAGAGAGCAGGAAAGACTCAGAGTAAAAGCAGAAACTTTCTGCCTCCCCAGGACCGGAAATCCCTGCAGAGGGGAGAGCAGGGGCTTTATCTGAGCCCCCAGGAATCAGCCCTGCCCCCTCTGAATCCCTCCCAGCACCTGCAGGACTGAGAGGGAAAAGAGGAGGGGCAATGTGTGCCCTGGTGTCTGATCCGGTAAGAAATCCTTCTCTGTCCTCTTGTGCATTTAAAGGAAACCTTTTCCCTGTGCAACTCTTCCAGCCTCCCCTCCTGCCAGCACAGGGCAGAGATCTTTACAGCCCCGGGAAGGTTTGAGCTCTGCTCACCCCGAGATCAGCCGAGGTTGGGGGGTGCAGACTCTCTCTGTGTCCCTGCAAGACTCTCTCCCATGCACACACATGAACTCCCTCTCATACATGCACATGCTCTCACACACATGTACACACACACTCTCATGCATGCACACATTCTTGTCTCACACACATGAACATAACTCACTTTTACAAGCACACTCACACTCATATGCATGCAGACTCTCCTGCTCACACACATGTAAGCACACTCACACACAGTCTCTCTCCCTCTCACACACACTCATGCTCTTTCTCTCTACTCCTTCCACAAGTCTGCTCTCAGCACTCTCCACTTTTCTGTTTTCAGACACCAGCCCCCTCGGCTCCGCCACATCTGTATTCCTTCCCTCCTCTTCACCATCATCCCCTCTTCTCTCTTGCCCACATTTAATTCAGTATTTTCATCCATCTTCATGCCTGGTCAGCCCTTCAAGGTGGGTTACTCAGATGAGGGCATTGTAGTATGGGTTAGGAAGCACTGGGGGGTGTTGCTAAGGGTGTGCATGCAATAGATGGGGGGTTATGACTCACAAAATAACAACAAATTCAGTTAATTCAGTAATTATTTATGTGGGACGGAGTGGTGATCCCTCAAGTCTGAAGGCACAAACTTATTCTGACTGCAGCCTGTTAAAAGTACTTCAATCTTTCTTTGAGTAATTACAGCAAACAAACATTAGTAGACTGTCTTATCCTCAGAACAGTGTACTCTCATTACTCACAGTTTTGTATTGCTTCCCTCAGTATTCACAGCTTCATTACAGCTCAGTGTTTGGACAGCAATATTGTACAGGAGTTGCCTTCCTCCTGGAGACCTGGGGCCTAGTCTAACTATCACTATCTGGATCCCAGCTCTTATTTCTCCCCTGCTGGGCCCCATCCACAGAACTCTCTCTCTCTCTCTCTCAAGGGGAATTAAAGTGGGACCAGTCATCAGCCTGGTCCTGCACAGGTTTAAGGGGGAAAATAGGGGCACTGCGTCACATACCCCCCTCCCCCTCAGCTTGGACCCATTGGTCTGAGCATTTTCACTCCCTCTGGATACCATCCAGGGAAGTACCTCACATCCTAGCCCCTCTTAGTTGGCCTCCTACTAGTTAGGCTTGGAGTTGGGGGGTTCTAGGGTTATGCTCACTCCCACCTACCAGGGTTAACCTAGTCCACACTATAGCCACCACCCAATGGGCAGTGTGCACCCCCAGTCCTGTAACCAAGTCCCTTGCTCCAGTTTCGAATTCCACTCCCGTGGAACGTTTGGACTGGCTGTGATGCCTCTTCTCCAATATTCCTCTCGGTGCTCTTTGGCCACTTGCAGCCCCTCTTGCTAGGGTTTCCACAGCGACACACTCTGGGCTTTCCGCAGTTCCTTCCTCTAGGTTATGTGCCGCGCCTTCTCTTCAGCGTCTTCATGGCACCTCTCACTGGGCATTCCATTCTCTCTCGCTCTCTCTCTCTCTCTGGGCTTCTCACAGGAGTTCTTTCTTGGCCTCCCGGTACTATTTGGGCACCCTACAGGGTCTTCCTTAGCACCAACTTCAGGCTTCTCAATACTGCCTCCTTCTGGACAGTCTGTGATGCCCTTCTCAGGGCTCTCTGTGATCCCTCTGTCAGGGTCCTTCACAGCCCCTTTCTCTGGGCTTTGGGAGCAGTTTCTGGACTCGTGGTAGTGTTTTGGCACTCTACAGGGTCTTTCGCCAGGACTTCCTGTAGCACCATTCTCAGGCAGTTGCCACCATTCAGCCACCCCACAGGACATCTCTGCAGGCAACTGATCCAGTTCCTCCTGTAATTGGTTCCTCCTTGTCCAACCAGTCTCTTGCCTGGCCTGGACTCTTGGGAGTGGGATCCCTCGCACCTTTCCAGCTGCCAAACCTCGAGCCTCAGGTCCTCCATGACCCGTCTCTTTGGACTGGGGAACTCCCAGTACACAGAGGTACATGGCTGTTCTTCTTTCCAGTCCTCTGACTGCTTGTGCTCCACTTGTTGCTGCAGTACCCTGACTGCTCCACTCCAGGTTTTCTTGTGGCTGCACTCCTTGATCAGCAGAGTAGCTTGTTTGCTGGCGGGCCCCGTTTTGGACTGTCTGCAGTTTATCTTTTTAGGAAGGCCATTGCAAAGGGCCATGCAATAGTCTGGGTGTATGAGTGCTGCTGCCTGCAGGTCCGGTTTGAGGTCGCCTGGTTGTAGAGAGGGGCGTAGTTGTTTCACCCTGTGGAGTCAGTGTTGCTATTTGGCTTTCCCATGGTCAGGGTGGAGTCTGGCCTAGCTCTTAGGCTCTTTATCCCATGATAACTCCTGGGATAAGGGGTGTTATCAAGTCTCAGTGAGTTGTGCTGACCCCCATAGGATTTCCAGTTTGTCCTTGTTTCTAAATTGGAGATGGAGACTTTAAGTCCGTGTCAGCTTGTGATGGCCCGCGAGGAGCGTGAGATTATATATTGAAGCGGATGATAGCGGAGAGCCTTGGGGTTTGCTCCATTTCAGGGGCCGAGCTTTGATGGTATTTGTGCTCTGGGTTATGCTTGGGGCTCTGCCAGTGATAAAGGGGACGGAACAGCTTCCTTATGAGGAAAGGCTGAAGAGATTAGGGCTGTTCAGCTTGGAGAAGAGACGGCTCAGGGGGGATATGATAGAGGTCTTTAAGATCATGAGAGGTCTTGAACGAGTAGATGTGACTCGGTAATTTTCACTTTCGAATCATAGAAGGACTAGGGGGCATTCCATGAAGTTAGCAAGTAGCACATTTAAGACTAATCGGAGAAAATTCTTTTTCACTCAATGCACAATAAAGCTCTGGAATTTGTTGCCAGAGGATGTGGTTAGTGCAGTTAGTGTAGCTTGGTTCAAAAAAGGTTTGGATAAGTTCTTGGAGGAGAAGTCCATTAATGGCTATTAATCAATTTTACTTAGGGGCGGATTTTAAGAGCCCTGCTCGCCTAAATCCGCCCAAAACCGGGCGGATTTAGGCGAGCAGGGCCTGCGCGCCGGTGAGCCTATTTTACATAGGCCTACCGGCGCGAGCAGAGCCCCAGGACTCGCGGTAAGTCCCGGGGTTCTCCGAGGGGGGCGTGTCGGGGGCGGGCCCGGTCGTCGCGGCATTTAGGGGGCGTGTCGGCAGCGTTTTGGGGGCGGCTACGGGGGCGTGGCTACGGCCCGGAGCGGTCCGGGGGCGTGGCCGCGCCCTCCGTTCCCGCCCCCAGGTCGCGTCCCTGTGCGCAACAGGCCGCTGGCGCGCGGGGATTTACGTCTCCCTCCGGGAGGCGTAAATCCCCGGAGAAAGGTAAGGGGGGGGGGGTGTAGACAGGGCCGGGCGGGGTGGGTTAGGTAGAGGAAGGGAGGGGAAGGTGAGGGGAGGGCGTTAGAGGATTCCCTCCAAGGCCGCTCCGATTTCGGAGCGGCCTTGGAGGGAACGGGGGTAGGCTGCGCGGCTCGGTGCGCGCCGGCTATACAGAATTCATAGCCTTGCGCGCGCCGATCCAGGATTTTAGTGGATACGCGCGGCTCCGTGCGTATCTACTAAAATCCAGCGTACTTTGCTTGCGCCTGATGCGCCAGCAAAAGTAGGCCAAATCGCGCGGTTTGAAATCTACCCCTTAGGGAATAGCCACTGCTATTAATTGCATCAGTAGCATGGGATCTTCTTAGTGTTTGGGTAATTGCCAGGTTCCTGTGGCCTGGTTTTGGCCTCTGTTGGAAACAGGATGCTGGGCTTGATGGACCCTTGGTCTGACCCAGCATGGCAATTTCTTATGTTCTTATGTTCTTAAGGAGTCAAGCCAGTTTTTCACTTTTCCCCTGACACTTGAATTTGGTCATGGCTCTTCCCCATCCTGCTGGAGACCAGAAGGTGAGAGGAGGCCTCATTCTCCTCCTCAGCCCGGTCAGCAGGAGAGCAGGCTGGTGGGTCCTGCACTTCTAACCCAGCTCCTCTCTTTACTGCACCATACAAATAGCTGATCTGAGCAGTGCGGGAGAGAGGAGCGGCTGGAGGGGCCTGAGTAATGGATCTGCCCTGCTGCTGACCAGGCTTGGGAGATGGGGAGACCCCAGAACACTGGCCCAGCTCTTCTGATAACCAAGCCAAGGAAAGGAGGGAGTGACAGCCTTCAAGCCTGGGACTCTGGAATTCAGGAGAGGGAAGGAGAGAGGGCAGGCCTGGCGCCACCGGGTGTGCAAACTGTGGAATTGCACAGGGCGGCACAACCAGTGGGGCGGTGTCGGGAGCAAGGAGAAGCCTGTGCTGCCACCGGAGGACCCGATCCAGAAGAAGAGAAGACTACAGCAGGGGAAGCCCCACGTGCTGGCCCCGCGAGTGTTGAATTACCGTGGAGCCAGCACAGGCAGAGGAGCTGCAGAAAGGCCGCTGTCCACAAAGTAAAAAGTTACATGAAGGCAGCAGTGTGTAAGACAGGAGAAGGTTTGTGCATCCCCTCTCCCACTACTCCACGACAATCTCAGGGTGACTGGAAATCAAAAGTTCCCAGGGATGGAGAGTGTGAATTTTTAAAATCCTTTTCAGTTTTAGTTTTCAGGTGTATTTTGATGTGGCTGTTGTTTTGAAATATTTTATTGGTGTTTGGGACATTTATAAAAAAGGGCCCAGTGAGAGACACCTCTGCTGCAGGCCCGGCACAAGATGCTGCTCTGTGCTGGAAGATAAATCTTTTATATGTTAAAGTAGACCAGCTGGAGTCTGTCTCTCCTTTCTCTACAACTAAAGCTGGCACAGAGGAACAGGAGGGAGGATTTACTCTTCTGATTCCAGCTTCTGTGCAAGGAGCTCATACGTTAGCTCTGCACTAGTGTAAGGATGCTATAAGGGGTTCTCTGTGGAGACAGAACAGTTGGAGACGGTGAAGAAGCAGAAAGGTAATAGCAGCATAAGAAGATGGAATTGCTCAGACATCTGGAAATAGCCAAGGCTGTTAGGATATTGAAATATGTCAAATGTTAAATTAAATTTTGCTCCTATCTTCTGGGCTCAGCTTACAAGAATGCGGTATTATTGGCATATGTGAGAGAAGATAATAGTACTAACCGTATTATGCAAATATAGAAACTAACCCATTGGTGTGCAGGTCTGGAGGAGGTAATGTATACGACCTATTGCCCAGCTTCAGATGAGCGAGCTCCACCCTTTCCTTACCATACTAGGCTGTTTTGCATTGCTTCCGTAAGATATCTTACTAATAAAGATTTTCCCTGCTGACGGTCAGTATTCAGAGTTTATTCTAGCACTTCCTCACTGTGGTAACCAGATGTCACAGATCAAATATCCACTCTCCCTCTCACTGGCCTCTAGATAGGAAAACCCAAGTCCTGGGATACAAAGATAACTCTTTCTCAGCCACTCCTGATAAGAAGCTGGGCATCCCTTCTCCAGGAAGGCACAGGCTGGCAGAGAGCACTGGCACCTGCAATGCCTCCAGCTAGGAGGGTCAGGAATAGAAATGACTGCACCAGAAACCCTCCAAGGTTTAACCTTAATCAAGTGCTCGCCTGCAAGTGTCTCTTCTCACCAAGCTCTGGCAGGCAAATATACATCCAAAGTTATACACAGACACACACACACTTCCATCAGATGTACTGCCCTGGGAGTTTTCAAGTACAATTTATAAGTAATTTTGCTATTTTACTGGCAGGTCGTTCAATTCTTAATCCCAATGTTGTCTTCAAGATTAAGAAGGAAGATGAGAAATATTTCCCTCAGCACTGGGAGCTGGAGGGGAAAGAAACCATGAAGGACCCCAGCATCAGTAAGTAAATGTTCTGGATTTAAAGGGCCCTGCATTTTCAGATCACAGGAGATGGGGCATTAACATCAAACATTTGGAGACTTCCAATCCATTTCCTAATATAATATTAGCAGGTCCTGGGTGACTCCTCCTAGACTCGTTTGTTTTCTCATCCCAGGCCGGTGCTGAATTCCTAACTGGCCTTAGTACAGACGCCCGGGAGGAATCTGATACTTGCCTGTTACAGGAGGGTGAATCCCTTCAGTCATCTCTGATTCAGGAGGATCCAGGAAGGGCAGATCTTCCTCTTGTTTAACGCTCAGTGAGAACACAGACGTTACAATCGGAAGGCCTGGGATGAGAAAATAAACGAGTCTAGGAGGATTCGTTGGACAGTCCTACCCAGACATTCGCCGGAAGTTGCAAAAACAGGAAGGGTTCGAGGGAATGAATATTAGCCAATTAAAAGCCATGGCCGATAAAGTCTATGTAAACCGAGAACCGGATGGAGACAGGAAGGAAAAGAAAGAAACTAGAAAGTTAAGAGAAAGTGTCAGTTTGTTAGCCGCAGCGTTGGAAAGAAACTAATTTCGGGAACCCGTCCAAGCAATATCACGGGTATCCCGGACCCCGAGGAAGGGGCAGATCGCCCTCTAGAGGGCCGCCAAGAGGACGAGCAAATAGAGGAGGATTGCTTAGAGGCGGAAGAATGCCATTGGGAACCAATCAATGTGCATATTGTAAACAAGAAGGACATTGGAAAGCTGAGTGTCCGGAGTCCCTGCAAGCAAAGCAGGAAGGAGATACTCCGTCCAAACTTAAGGAAACAGGATGGCAGATGACCGTGGGCGAAACTTCCGGCGAAGATAGTGAAGCATGACTAGACAGGGGAGCACTTCCCATTGACCCCCTGGTGGAAATAAAAGTTGGGGCTGAAACATTTAAGGGATTGCTAGACACGGGGGCGCAAAGATCCGTGATGACCACAGCCATCACTATACCTACGTCGAAAAATATCTCCATAGTTGGAGCCTCTGGAAAACCACTAATCGCTCCCTTCCTCCATAAACGGCAGGTTTACAGTAGGAGGACAATTAGTGTCCCATCAATTCCTTTACGTGCCAGGGTGCCCAGTACCACTGATAGGGAGAGACCTCCTGTGTAAATTAAGAGCCACCCTGCAATTTGAACCCCACCGGTGAAATCAAGGCATCCTTTGCCGATAATCCAGTCTCTCTCATTTGTCCACTCCAAGAGGAATGGAGGCTACATCTCCCCGTCGTCGAACAAATCACCCCAACATCGATATGAAGTGAATACTCCTCTGAACGAACAACGAAGACAGCTAATGGATAGCGTGCCCAAAGTATGGTCCGAGCAAAATCCAGGAGGAGTAGCCATCGACGCCAACCCAGTATGGATCGAGATGAAACAGAATGCACAGGTGATCAATCAACCTCAATACCCCATTCCATATATGGCCAGGCAAGGAATCCAGATACATCTGCAAAGACTGTATGATTTTGGGTATTCTCAGGCGAATCCGATCTGCTTGGAACACCCCTTTGCTGCCCGTAAAGAAACCCGGTTCTTCTGACTACCGACCTGTACAAGATTTACGGAAAGTGAACAATCAAGTAGCAGATCTAGTAGCTCTCGTACCCAATCCATACTCAATCTTGGCTCAAGTTTCCCCTACATCCAAGTGGTACAGTGTCATTGACCTCAAAGATGCTTTCTTCTCCGTTCCAGTAGCAGAAGAATGCCAGAAGATCTTTGCCTTCACATGGGAAAATGCACAAACTGGAATCAAGCAGCAGTACACATGGACTCGCTTACCGCAAGGATTTAAGCACTCACCCACGATGTTCGGGGAGCAACTGGCAAAAGACTTGAAGATGTACCAAGTCACGTATGGGCCAGTCATACAATATGTGGATGACCTTCTGTTGTTTCGTGACACGTATCACGAATGTGCTATAGCCACACTCCACTTGTTAAAGACGTTGTACTCAAAAGGATACCGTGCAAGTAAAAAGAAGGCGCAAATTTGTGAATTGGAAGTAGAATACTTGGGATTCCAAATTCGGGAAGGTACCCGCTGTCTTGGAATATCCCGTACCAGTTCAATACGAGGTCAACCTGTACCCACTTGCAAGAAGGAGCTCCGAGCGTTCCTTGGAGCTGCAGGCTACTGTAGACTGTGGATTGCTAACTACGCTGTCATTGCCCAGTCCCTGTACGACAAGTTGCGGGGAAAGGAGGCAGAATCCCAGCCTTTTCAGTGGGAAACCCAAGAACTGACAAGTTTACAACAACTAAAAGATGCCTTGATTGAACCCCCTGCTCTAGGGTTACCAGATGTAATGAAACCATTCCATCTATTCGTCGATGAAAAGAAAGGAATGGCCATTGGGGTATTGACTCAAACTCTAGGCTCATGGGAACGACCTGTTGCATATCTGTCAAAAGGAATGGACAATGTTGCAAAAGGATGGCCAGGTTGTCTTCGAAGCATTGCGGCTGCATGCTTACTCATTCCAGAAGCAGTCAAATTAACTTTTGGTCAACTCTGAACGTAACAACTCCTCACACTATTCAAGGATTGCTAGAAACGCATGGACCAAAGTGGATGACTAACTCACGTCTTGTAAAATACCAAGCTTTGCTATGTGAAACGCCTGAAATTCAAATACAAGACAGTAAAAACTTGAACCCAGCCACTCTTATGCCGGCACCTGAACCAGTTGCCCATGATTGTGAAGAAGTCATGACTACAATACATTCCAGTAGACCCGACCTGAGGGATCAACCCTGGCAGGGAGCGTGGACTCTATTTACTGATGGAAGTAGCCAAGTAATTGATGGAATTCGGGTCGCTGGTTATGCTGTTGTCTCTGAAGATGACATCATTGAAGCTGAGTCCCTACCTCCCGGGACCTCAGCACAGAAAGCTGAACTAATCGCTCTCACTCGAGCTCTGCAATTGGCAGAAGGACAGACTGTGAATATTTATACAGATTCCAAATATGCTTTCCTCACCATCCAAGTACATGGAGCCCTCTACAAAGAGCGAGGATTCCTCACCGCCGAAGGAAAGCAATTGGCCAATGCATCCGAAATACATCAATTGCTAGATGCCGTGTGGGCACCACAAAAGGTAGCTGTTATGCATTGTAAAGCCCACACAGGAAAATCAGATCCCGTGGCTAAAGGGAACCAATGGCAGACAAAACAGCGAAAGAAGCAGCCCGTGCCCATATACCATACACCTCAGCTACAACCTATCCACTTCTACAATTCCCAACAGAAACTCCTACCTATTCAACGGAAGAGAATGAGTGGGCACAGTCTGAGAAGTTCCACAACCGTGATGGCTGGTGGATACTGCAAGATAACAAAATATGGATACCTGAAGCATTAGCTTGGACTATTGTCAAAGAAGCCCACAACAAAACCCACCTTGGTCGAGATGCATTAATAAAACTGTTGGGAAAAACGTACTACATTAACAAAATCGTACAATTAACAAAGCATGCTATCCGTCAGTGTATCACATGTGCAAGAAATAATCCTAGAACCGGACCTGGTCCTATACCTGGACATATTCTAAGAGGGACAACACCATTTCAAGTTTGCCAAATCGACTTTACTCACATGACTCCATCTAAAGGATATAAAGCAATGTTGGTGGCTGTCTGTACCTATACTGGATGGATCGAAGCCACACCGACACGAACTGAGACTGCTAAAGAAGTTGTGTCTCTGCTACTTCACCAAATCTTACCACGCTACGGATTACCAAGGCAGATAAACTCTGACAATGGACCAGCTTTCACCAGTGAAATTATCCAACAGCTGAGTCGAATTCTGGGTATCAAATGGCATCTGCACTGTGCATGGCGACCACAAAGTAGTGGAGCCGTTGAACGAGCTAATAGAACTTTGAAAAATCAGATAGCTAAACTATGCCAAGAGACAAAGATCAAATGGCCAGATATCCTACCCTTAGCCTTGCTACATATACGGTGTAGTCCAAGAAGGTCCGGTCTTACCCCATATGAAATGATGTATGCAAGACCTCCACCTCTACCTTCTTTTCCTGAATCACTACAGATACAAGGGGAATTGTCCCTTAACAACCAGCTCAAAGGGCTATACAACACAGTCATTGCCATCCAGAATTACACCTGTGACATTGAACCGATTGTCTTGCTAACCCCGACCCATCCATTTCAAATTGGAGATTCTGTATGGGTGAAGGACTGGGATGAATCAGATTTCCTCAAACCCACGATGGAAGGGTCCATACACAGTGCTATTAACTACTCCTACTGCTGTCAAGGTCTCTGGATGCCCTTCGTGGATTCACTGGACCCGCTTGAAACCTGCTGCCTCCAGTTGGCAGGTCTCCAGGATAGGGGACAACAAGTTAAAGTTCACCCACTACAGACAGCAAATTAATCCGGGGGTAAATGACTTTGACTCTAGTACTTTGCCACAACAGTACTAACCTATACATTTTTCTTCCTTTCAGAATCAATCAACTGAACTACTAACAAGGCAACGCATAAGGTGTTTACTAAATCTCTCCTGCCATGAGATACAGTCTTCTACAAGTTATTCTACTGATCTCCTGCTCCTCAACTACTTCACTTATTTTACCACTAAGCAAAAATTGCTCAGAATGCATCAAATTAATCCGTACCACAACTCCAGATGGATTCCAGGTTGTCTCTACCATCATACACCAATCTCAGCCACCCACTTCCTGTGCAACGCAACCTGCATGCGCTCTAAATACTACTCAAGGATATCAGTCTTTTCACCGGTGTCTAGAGGGTGACAAAGTCATTTGTCACACGCCAACAACTCCAAAGTACTACAACATCACCCTAACTGCTGGATTGCCAAAGAGCTATACTTCCACTATAATTCCCAAAGGCAAGGGAATCCTATATTACATCAACTCAACAAAAATTCTCATGGGAAGTGGGTCAAGCGTTACCATCACCTTTGACGCATGCGAAGCAATTGATAAACATCCGAATGCACTTCATTGCGGGTCTCAAGCCTGGAAAAACTCCTATGTTCATAACCACAAGTACCTTTGCCCGTACAACCGAGCCGCCAATCCATCCGGTTGGATACCGTGTCAGGGAGACCTGATTTTGTCGGGTTGGGCTCTAGTGTGTGACTACACAGGAGGAGGCTATCATGGTTGCCACGGCATTGGCAGATTGACGGCAGGAACTGGTAATATTGTGTCCATACAATGGCCCATACGAGGTGAAGGTTCCCCCTGGCAAGATACTTGGGGATTTGGCATCGACGGAACTGGAAAAGACCCAATGACTTACATCACGATCACCCAGCGTAGAGACAAGCCTCGACCAGTTATTTATCAGACCACTGTGGTTGGTTACCAATCCTTCTTTGATGAAATATCCCACGCATCAGAAGAATTGAAGAAGCATACCTTTTCAAATCAAGCGAAGAATATGTTTGTGAATCTGGCGGAGAACATAGCTCTCTCTCTCGAAGTTAAGAATTGTTTTGTCTGCGGAGGTACACACACAGGAGAGCAATGGCCGTGGGAAGCCAAGGAGGTCTTCCAAACCGACCTCGATCACTTAAACATAACTATATCTTACAAACGAAAGACGCATCCATACGAGTGGGCTCTCCAAACAGATGTTATTGGCAGACAATGTATATCACGACAACATTCCCGAATCTACACCACTTCTGTTGGCAATTCACCATGTACCGGGGTCCTCACTGTCAACTTAACCAAACTCACTTGGTGGCAAACGGAGAATTTGACTATGCCCACGACCCTGTGGACTGAATCAACCTTAAACAAAACATGGACTGCCGCTGGGGTGCCCACCACTCTCTTTGCTGCTCCAGATGGATACTACTTTGTTTGTGGCCGAAGAGCTTATGAGCAGTTACCACTCAACTGGTACGGCACCTGTTTCTTGGCCACCATTCGGCCAAGTTTTTTCCTCTTACCAATCACCGCTGGAGAAACCCTTGGTGTGCCTGTCTACAGTCCTATAAAGCCAAGTAAACGTCGTAGAGCTACAAAAGTTTCTATTGGAGATTGGTCAGATCAGGAGTGGCCTCCTGAACGAATTGTACAATATTATGGCCCTGCTACTTGGGCTGAGGATGGTTCTTATGGATATAGAACTCCAATTTATATGTTAAACCGCATCATCCGACTGCAAGCAGTGTTGGAACTCCTGACCAATGATTCGGCACTGGCTCTCAATATCCTTGCTAAGCAGAACACCAAAATCATCACAGCTGTATACCAAAACCGTTTGGCCTTAGACTACCTCCTAGCTCAAGAAAGAGGTGTGTGTGGGAAATTTAATCTCTCTAATTGTTGTTTACAGATTGATGATAAGAGTAAAGTCATCGAAGAGATCACTGATCGGATGATCCGTCTGGCCCATGTTCCTGTTCAGACATGGACCGGTTGTACCTTGACTGGACGGGTGGTCCTTACCAAATTGGCTTACTTCAATTCCAGGACTGAAAGATATTCTTATCCCTCTGCTGTTTTTATTTTATCTTGCATTTTATTCCCTCTTTGTTTACCTCTCATTTTCAGAAATCTACGATCCATGATTGAAACCATAGCTGATCGCAGAGCAGCTGCTCATGACATGATGATCAAAAAGTATGTGTCTATCTCCTCCTTCCCTACTTCTGAAGAATCATCCGATTCTGATGTCACATTTGATTCTGATGACGAAAATGATTATTTTGACACTAAACTGTAACTGATCCCATTGTACCACATGGTTGCTAGGTAAGCCGGGCTACAAAGGGGGGTGACACCAATAGGGTCCATCCGTCTCAAACCCGTGAAGAACCCAACGACCTGGCAACCTCTTAGGGTCCACCTTACACCTATTATGTATTAATTTTTGCTTCTCGTTTCAGTTACTCAACAACTATTAATGATACTTCTACCTTTCAACAACGTTGAAGTATCAAATGTAACCGTCTCTTTTTAGTCAGTAAGGAGGCCCAGACAACTGATCCGTAAAGAAAAACTTTTATTGCCAGCAAGATGCAGCTAAGACAACGGCTTAGTACAACTGCATGCCACGCCCCCTTTGCAGCAAACCTTTATACACTTTACAGCTCTTATCTTTCACACATGCGTTCTGGTTTTGCTGAACAAACAATTTACAAACTGCTGAATAAGCAAAAGCTAGCGTGGTCTTCAGGAGGTGTAGCTTATTATCAGACTATTGTTTCGTCATTTTATTGACAGGTTAGACATTTGCAGCGGCGTTCGTATTAATACAATACAATTATAATTCCAAAATGGAGTTACGTTTCACTAAATGTTAGTGCGTGAGTACGTCAGTACGTTACTACGTATTAGGTTCCGTTTGCGTTGCAAATGTTAGTGAATCAAGATGGCTGTGCGTTTCACTGCGGGGATGATGAGACGAGAAGCGTCTTCGCGGTGCAGTCTTCAAGGGTTCATGGAATCGAACTCCTTCAATTTCAGTTAGTCTCATGTTGAAGGAGTTTGATTCCATGAACCCCTGAAGACTGCACAGCTGTGACGCCTCTCGTCTCATCATGCTGCAGTGAAACGCACAGCCATTTTGATTTACTAACATTTGCAACGCAAACGGAACCTAATACGTAATGACGTACTTACGCACTAACGTTTAGTGAACGTGACTCATTTTGGATTCATATTTTGTATTGTATTAATACGAACGCCGTCGCAAATGTCTAACCCGTCAATTAAATGACGAAACAATAGTCTGATCATAAGCTACACCTACTAGAGACCACGCTAGCTATTGCTTGTTCAGCAGTTTGTAAAATGTTTTGTTCAGCAAAACCAGAACGCATGTGTGAAAGATAAGAACTGTAAAGTGTATAAAGGTTTGCTCCGAAGGGGGCGTGGCATGCAGTTGTACTAAGCCGTTGTCTTAGCTGCATCTTGCTGGCAATAAAAGTCTATCTTTACGGATCAGTTGTCTGGGCCTCCTTACTGACTAAAAGAGACGGTTACATTGGCGAGCCAGCCAGGAGGTACCGGAGACGCTATTTTAGCTCTCCGAAGGTCCGGTAGTTTGGTGGCGGAGCAGTCCCCCTGATACACCTGGTGAGTGGCCACCGCTGAGTTCCGCGATCAGGTTTCTGAGGGGATCGTTCCACAGAAATTCTGCCGGGACCTCTGGGTTGATGATCCGGGAAGAAGGCTTTCACGACGATCGCAAGACCCCTGCAGGCGAGTATTATGGGAATATGGAAATAAGTAAAGACTAGCTAGCTAAGGAAATAGCCCGGTCTTTTCCTGGCTGACCGAGGGGGCCTTGATCACACCCCACGCAGTGTGTTAGTAGAATTACATTCCGAAGACCACGCGGATGATATGTATGGAAATAATAAGTAAACGTATACGATAGTGGGAATAGGTTTCTTGTTGTGTGAAAGAGAGTGAATGGCCTCGCAGTTCTAGGCCGGGCTGACCGCGTCCTAGTCGGGGCGATTGTGACCCTTTGTGTCTGACGGATACGGACCCCTTACCTATCCGTCTTCCCTTCCCTCCTTTGTCTGTGAATTCTATCCTAATGGGAGGGAGCGGGTCGACTCCGTTAAAAGTCATGACTGAACACTATAGCGAAGTGTTCGATGAACATAAATGTACAAAACCCGGAATGATTCAACGATGCACCCATAAATGGCCCGGTTTCTGTGTAAATTGGCCTCCTACAGGAACTTTTAACTTTCCAAACGGCCACACGGGTCCATAAATAGTCATACGAGAAGGGAACCCGGGTTGCCCTGAGGATATACCATACATAACCGCGTGGATCGCAGTTATTGAAAAATCCTCCATCATGGGCAAAGAAAACTGGTGGAGGGAGCCGCCCTCGTAATGGTGACTCAAGTATGTAAGATGGGAGAACCGGAAATCCCCAAACCGGAAGAGAAAGGGCAAAGCGGCCATATTGGACTCTACAGAGCATGCGTCATCTGAGGCGGCCATATTTGTAGTACAAGGGAATCCACGGACTCCAGAAAAAAAAATTAAACCCCTGCCGCCTGCAGCATTGCCCGACGCTGAAAATATTTTACCGCCGCCATATGCCCTAGTTATCCCCCCACCTATCCCACGCCACCAAGCCCCCCGTCCCTCCAATGCGCAAGCTGATCCAAGAATGGCACTAGCTCATGAAGAACGACCCGGAACGGCGACCGCAAAGGAAGAAGGCGGCGGCGCATCCGTGTCAGACGGAACTCGCAGTAAGACCCAAGCCGCAGCTAGTTTGCAATTACCAATCAGGGAAACATCAACTGTTGTTCCCGTAGTCCCAACTGAAGAAAACGAGCATCGTACTACGCAAACAATAAGATTATTTACTTACATACCTTTCACATCCAGCGATCTTTTTAATTGGAAACAGCTGGGGCCATCATACGCTGAAAACCAGAACAGATGTAGACTTTTTACGGGGCATTTTCGCGCCCAATCCTAACTGGGCTGACATCGGCACCTAGCCTCATTCTTTTCACCACTGAAGAACGCCGACAATACAATTAAACATGGAAGAGGCAGCTCGATTAGGAGCCGGATCAGACGGACGTCCCGAAGACGCAGTAAGAGCTTAGCCCCGACTGCGGATCCTAACTGGGATTTCCAGACCGCGGCAGGGCGGGAGCGCATACCGCCTATCAGACCGCATTTCTTGAAGCTTTAAAGAAAGGGAAGCAGAAGTTGTAAACATGGGAAAAATCAAGACGTGGTGCAGAAGAGAGATGATCCCCCGGAAACTTTTTGGAGCGATTAATGGACGCATCGTCAATACAGCCCTTTGATCCTGAGGATCCCAAATATCAATCATCATACTGATGAGCTTCGTTAGTCAGTCCTGCCCAGACATCCGCCGGAAGTTGCAAAAGCAGGAAGGGTTCGAGGGCATGAATATCAGCCAATTAAAGGTAATGGCTGATAAAGTGTATGTAAACCGAGAACCGGATGGAGACAGCAAGGAAAAGAAAGAAACTAGAAAGTTAAGAGAACGTGTTAGTTGTTAGCCGCAGCGTTGGAAGAAACTAATTTCGGGAACCCGTCTAGGCAGTATCACGGGTATCCCGGATTCCGAGGAAGGGGCAACCACCCTCAAGAGGGCTGCCAAGAGGACGAGCGAATAGAGGAGGATTGGTTAGAGGTGGAAGAATGCCATTGGGAACCAACCAATGCGCATATTGTAAACAAGAAGGGCATTGGAAGTCTGAGTGTCCGGTGCCCTGCAAGCAAAGCAGGAAGATATACACCGCCCAAATCTAAAGAAACGGAATGGCAGATGACTGTAGGCGAAACTTCCGGCGAGGATAGTGAAGCATGACTAGAAGGGGAACTCTTCCCATAGACCCCCTGTGGAGATAAAAGTGGGGGCTGAAACGTTCAAAGGACTGTTGGATACGGGGGCTCAACGATCTGTGATGACCACAGCCATCACCACGCCTACTTCAAAAACATCTCTATAGTGGGGCTTCCGGAAAACCACTAACTGCTCCCTTCCTTCAGAAACGGCAGTTACAATAGGAGGACATTAGTGTCCCATCAATTCCTCTACGTGCCAGGGTGCCCAGTACCTCTCATAGGAAGAGACCTCCTATGTAAATTAAGGGCTACCTTGCATTCGAACCTACCGGTGAAATCAAGGCATCCTTTGCCGATAGTCCAGTTTCCCTATATGTCCACTACAAGAAGAATGGAGACTACATCTCCCCGTCTTGAACAAATCACTCTGCATCGATACGAAGGGGACCCCTCTTAACAAACAGCGCAGACAACTGATGGATAGTGTGCCCCAAGTATGGTCCGAACAGAACCCGGGAGGAATAGCTATCGACGCTACCCCATATGGATAGAATGAAGCAGAATGCACAGGTGATCAATCAACCTCAATACCCCATTCCATACATGGCCAGAGAAGGAATTGAATACACCTGCAGAGACTGTATGATTTGGGAATTCTCAGGCGAATCCGATCTGCTTGGAACACCCCTACTGCCCGTAAAAAACCCGGTTCTGATTACCGACCTGTACAAGATTTACGGAAAGTGAACAATCAAGTAGCAGATCTAGTAGCCCTTGTACCAAATCCATACTCAATCTTGGCTCAAGTTTCCCCTACCTCCAAGTGGTACAGTGTCATTGACCTCAAAGATGCTTTCTTCTCCGTTCCAGTAGCAGAAGAATGCCAGAAGATCTTTGCCTTCACATGGGAAAATGCACAAACTGGAATCAAGCAGCAGTACACATGGACTCGCTTACCGCAAGGATTTAAGCACTCACCCACGATGTTCGGGGAGCAACTGGCAAAAGACTTGAAGATGTACCAAGTCACGTATGGGCCAGTCATACAGTATGTGGATGACCTTCTGTTGTTTCGTGAAACGTATCACGAATGTGCTATAGCCACACTCCACTTACTAAAGACGTTGTACTCAAAAGGATACCGTGCAAGTAAAAAGAAGGTGCAAATTTGTGAATTGGAAGTAGAATACCTGGGATTCCAAATCCGGGAAGGTACCCGTTGCCTTGGAATATCCCGTACCAGTTCAATACGAGGTCAACCTGTACCCACTTGCAAGAAAGAGCTCCGAGCGTTCCTTGGAGCTGCAGGATACTGTAGGCTGTGGATTGCTAACTACGCTGTTATGCCCAGTCCCTGTACGACAAGCTGCGGGGAAAGGAGGCAGAATCTCAGCCTTTTCAGTGGGAAACCCATGAACTGACAAGCTTACAACAACTGAAAGATGCCTTGATTGAACCACCTGCACTAGGATTGCCAGATGTAATGAAACCATTCCATCTATTCGTCGATGAAAAGAAAGGCATGGCCATTGGGGTATTGACTCAAACTCTAGGCTCATGGGAAGACCTGTTGCATATCTGTCAAAAGGAATGGACAATGTTGCAAAAGGATGGCCAGGTTGTCTCGAAGCATTGCGGCTGCATGCTTACTAATTCCAGAAGCAGTCAAATTAACTTTTGGACAAATCTTGAATGTAACGACCCCCCACACCATTCAAGGACTGCTAGAAACTCATGGACCAAAATGGATGACTAATTCACGTCTTGTAAAATATCAAGCTCTGCTATGTGAAACTCCTGAAATCCAAATACAGGACAGCAAAAACTTGAACCCGGCCACTCTTATGCCGGCACCTGAACCCGTCGCACATGACTGTGAGGAGGTCATGACTACAATACATTCCAGCAGACCAGACTTGAGAGATCAACCATGGCAGGGAGCATGGACATTATTTACTGATGGAAGCAGCCAAGTTATTGATGGAATTCGAGTTGCTGGATATGCTGGTTTCTGAAGACGACATTATTGAAGCTGAGCCCCTACCCCTGGGACATCAGCCCAAAAAGCTGAACTAATCGCTCTCACTCGAGCTTTACAATTGGCAGAAGGACAGACTGTGAATATTTATACAGATTCCAAATATGCTTTCCTCACAATCCAGGTACATGGAGCCCTATATAAGGAGCGAGGGTTTCTAACAGCGAAGGAAAGCAATTGGCCAATGCATCTGAAATACATCAATTACTAAATGCTGTGGCACCACAAAAGGTAGCTGTCATGCATTGTAAAGCCCACCGGAAAGTCAGATCCCGTTGCAAAAGGAAACCAATGGGCAGAAAAACAGCAAAAGAAGCAGCCCGTGCACATTATCAATCCCAACTACAACATGTCCACTTCTACAATTCCCAACAGAAACTCCTACCTATTCGACAGAGGAGAATGACTGGGCACAGGCTGAACAGATCCACCATCACAATGGCTGGTGGATTCTGCAAGATAACAGTATGGATTCCAGAAACATTAGCTTGGACTATTGTCAAGGAAGCACATAACAAAACCCATCTCGGACGAGATGCATAAAGTTGCTGGGAAAAAACGTATTACATCAATAAAATAATCCAACTAACAAAACACGCAATCAGCCAATGTGTCACATGTGCCAAAAATAATCCTAGAAGTGGACCTGGTCCATCACCTGGATATTTTAAGAGGAACTACACCTTTCCAAGTTTGCCAAATGACTTACTCACATGACTCCGTCCAAAGGCTACAAAGCAATGCTGGTGGCTGTCTGCACCTATACCGGATGGATCGAAGCCACACCAACACGAACTGAAACCTCCAAAGAAGTTGCGTCCTTGCTCCTTCACCAAATCTTACCACGCTACGGATTACCAAGACAAATCAATTCAGACAATGGACCAGCATTCACCAGCGATGTTATCCAAAGACTAAGTAAAATCCTCGGTATCACATGGCATTGCACTGCGCATGGCGACCGCAGAGCAGTGGATCTGTTGAACGGGCTAACAGAACGCTGAAAATCAGATAGCTAAACTATGTCAAGAAACAAAGACCAAATGGCCAGACATCCTACCCTTAGCCTTGCTACATATCAGATGCAGTCCAAAACGATCAGGGCTAACACCGTATGAGATGATGTATGCAAGACCTCCACCTCTCCCTTCTTTTCCCGAATCATTGCAGATACAAGGGGAGTTGTCACTAAGTAATCAGCTCAAAGGACTATATAACACAGTCATTGCAATTCAGGACTATACATGTGACGTTGAACCATTAGTTTTGTTAACCCCAATTCATCCATTCCAAGTTGGAAATTCTGTATGGATGAAGGACTGGGATGAATCCGATTTCCTCAAACCACGTTGGAAGGGTCCATACACAGTACTACTCACCACTCCTACTGCTGTAAAGGTCTCTGGATGTCCTTCCTGGATTCACTGGACTCGCCTAAAACCTGCTGCCTCCAATTGGCAAGTCTCCAGGATTGGAGACCACAAATTAAGTTCACTCAAAACAGGCAACAAGATAGTCCAGATTAGATGATTATAGTACTTTGCTAAAGAGTACTAACATATACATTTTTTCTTCCTTTCAGAATTAATCTACTGAACTACTTACAACTCAAGTCCAACGTGTTACCCTCAACTTTCGGCTATGAAACCAGACTACTACAAGTTATTCTACTATTTCCTGTTCTACAGCTACATCTCTTGTTCTACCTCTAAGCAAAAACTGCACTGAATGTGTCAAGTTAATCCGTACCACTACTCCAGATGGATTCCAGATTGTCTCTACCATTATACACCAATCTCAGCCACCCGACTCATGTGCAGCTCAGCCTGCGTGCTCATTGAATACTACTCAAGGATACCAGTCTTTTCACCGGTGCCTACAAAATGACAAGTCATTTGTCATACACCTACAACTCCCAAGTACTATAACATTACCCTGACGCCGGATTACCAAAGAGCTATACCTCAACATCGTTCCGGAAGGAAAAGGCATCCTATACTACATCAACTCGACCAAAGTCCTTATGGAGGAGAATCTACTGCTACCATACTTCGACGCCTGTGAAGCCATTGGAAACACCCTAACGCCCTCCATTGCGGATCTAAGCCTGGAAACAGTCCTATGCTCACAACCACAAGTACCTTTGCCCTTACAATCGGGTGGCCAACCCATCTCATGGCTACCATGTCAAGGAGACTTAATTTTATCAGGATGGGCTCTGGTATGTGACTATACAGGAGGAGGATATCATGGTTGCCATGGAATTGGCCGGTTAACTGCAGTAGCTGGTAATACCATGTCCATACAATGGC
Source organism: Rhinatrema bivittatum (assembly GCF_901001135.1). Classification (NCBI taxonomy): domain Eukaryota; kingdom Metazoa; phylum Chordata; class Amphibia; order Gymnophiona; family Rhinatrematidae; genus Rhinatrema; species Rhinatrema bivittatum. The sequence goes on from NW_021820372.1 coordinate 26,190, forward strand.
CCATACGGGGTGAAGGATATCCCTGGCAAGATACTTGGGGCTTTGGAATCGATGGAACGGGAAAGACCCCATGACCTATATAACAATTACCCAGCGTCGAGACAAACCTCGACCAATATTCATCAGACTACTGTTGTGGGCTATCAGTCCTTCTTTGATGAAATATCCCACGCATCAGAAGAATTAAAAAACATGCATTCTCCAATCAAGCAAAGAATATGTTTGTCAATCTGGCTGAGAATATAGCTCTTCTCTTGAAGTTAAAAATTGTTTTGTCTGCGGGGAACGCACACCGGAGAACAATGGCCATGGGAAGCCAAAGAGGTCTTCCAAACCGATCTCAATCAATTGAACACGACTATAACTTACAAACGAAACCACACCCATATGAATGGGCTCTCCAGACAGATGTCATTGGCAGACATTGCATATCTCGACAACATTCCCGAGTATATCTACTCTGTTGGTAATTCCCCATGTACTGGGGTGCTTACTGCTAACCTAACCAAACAAACCTGGTGGCAAACTGAGAATTTGACAATGCCCACTACCATGTGGACTGAAACATCCTCAACAAAACGTGGACTGCTGCTGGAGTGCCAACTACCCTCTTCGCTGCACCAGACGGTTACTACTTCGTTTGTGGCCGCCGGGCATATGAATTGCTACCACTCAACTGGTATGGCACCTGTTTCCTGGCCACCATACGACCAAGTTTCTTTCTCTTACCAATCACAGCGGGTGAAACATTGGGTGTACCTGTCTACAGCCCTATGAAGCCAAACAACGTCGCAGAAGTCCTAAAGTTTCTATTGGTGATTGGAAAGATCAGGAGTGGCCCCTGACGAATTGTACAATACTACGGCCCTGCCACATGGGCTGAAGATGGCTCCTATGGATATAGAACTCCAATATACATGTTAAATCGCATCATTCGCCTACAAGCAGTACTAGAACTCTGACTAACGATTCTGCTATGGCCTCAATATCTTGCCAAACAAAACACCAGAATAATAACAGCTGTCTACCAAAATCGTTTAGCCTTGGACTACCTCCTTGCACAAGAAGGTGGTGTCTGTGGCAAATTTAATCTCTCCAATTGTTGTTTACAGATCGATGATAAGAGCAAAGTTATCGAAGAGATTACTGATCGCATGATCCGATTAGCTCATGTCCCTGTGCAAACTGGACCGGTATCCTTGATTGGACTTCCTCACTACCAAATTGGCTTACTTCAATCCCCGGATTGAAGGACATTCTCTTTCCTCTTCTGTTTTTTATTCTAACTTGCATTTGTTCCCTCTTTGTTTACCTCTTATTTTCAGAAATCTACGATCTATGATTGAAACCATTGCTGATCGCAGGGCTGCAGCTCATATTATGATGATCAATAAGTATGTGTCGATTTCCTCATTCCCTGATTCTGATGCATCTGACTCTGATGATATTCTTTTGATTCTGATAACGATTATTTTGATACTAAACTCTAATCCCACCTAATTCAACGACAGGACCACTTTTGTTGCTAGGGTAAGCCGGGCTACAAAGGGGGTTGACGCCATTAGGGCCCATCCGTCTCAAACCCGTGAAGAAACCAACGACCTAGTAACATTTAGGGTCCACCTTGAAAGTTATTAGTATTAATTCTTGCTTCTCTTTTCAGTTACTTAACAGCTACAGTGATACTTCCACTTTCCATCGGCGTTGAAGTATCAAAGGGGGGAATGAAGGAGTTCGATTCCATGAACCCCTGAAGACTGCACAGCTGTGACGCCTCTCGTCTCATCATGCTGCAGTGAAACGCACAGCCATTTGATTTACTAACATTTGCAACGCAAACGGAACCTAATACGTAATGACGTACTTACGCACTAACGTTTAGTGAACGTGACTCCATTTTGGATTCATATTTTGTATTGTATTAATACGAACGCGTCGCAAATGTCTAACCCGTCAATTAAATGACGAAACAATAGTCTGATCATAAGCTACACCTACTAGAGACCACGCTAGCTATTGCTTGTTCAGCAGTTTGTAAAATGTTTGTTCAGCAAACCAGAACGCATGTGTGAAAGATAAGAACTGTAAAGTGTATAAAGGTTTGCTCCGAAGGGGGCGTGGCATGCAGTTGTACTAAGCCGTTGTCTTAGCTGCATCTTGCTGGCAATAAAAGTCTATCTTTACGGATCAGTTGTCTGGGCCTCCTTACTGACTAAAAAGAGACGGTTACACAATGTTGCTTTTTAAGTTAATTCTTCTGACCTTTGTCCTACTTTCTTTCTCTGGGCCACTCCCCATGTACTCGCTAAGGCCCCAACTGTCCCTTATCTTATCAGCAGCAAACAGCTGGGTGTGGCCCAGAGGCAGAAGTCCTGTTCTGTTCAGATATCTGCAGTTAGCGTTTCTGAGTAACTGCTCTCCAATATATCTGATCTCAGGACTTGTTCTGTTAGAAAACAGTTTTTGTTACAAGCAGGCTAAGAAAAATGGCATATGTATTCTCAGACCTTATAGGCCTTATATTAAATAATTACACTGATAATATCATTCATTTTCTCTGCTTCATTCCTGTCTGTCGTGGCACAATACTCTCCCGCAGGCTAACTTCCTCCTTAAAATAATTTCCCACACTCATTCCACTGATCAAGTCGGCCATGCAGTCAACATTAGCATAGAAGGGAGAAAAAGTTTACAGTTCAGAGATGGATGCAACAGGAGTAGACCTGATCCCAGACGTGTTACTCACTCCCGTCTGGGAAACTTTGCAGCGCACTGCTATCTCTACAGATCCTCCTTAAGGAGGTGGGATACTCCCAGCATGCACTGGGGAAGCAGCATGGCCTCTGCCGGGGAGCTCTGCGCATGCTCCTGCTGCTCTCTCTTCCTGTAGAGTCCGCAGGGCTGCAAAGAACAGGAAAGACTCAGAGTAAAAACAGAAACTTTCCGTCTCCCCAGGACCGGAAATCCCTGCAAGCCCCAGATCTGCAGAGGGGGAGAGCAGGGGCTTTATCTGAGCCCCCAGGAATCAGCCCTGCCTCCTCTGAGCAGAAACAGCCTGAATCCCTGCAGGACTGAGAGGGAAAAGAGGAGGGCAATGTGTGCCCTGGTGTCTGATCCGGTAAGAAATCCTTCTCTGTCCTCTTGTGCATTTAAAGGAAACCTTTTCCCTGTGCTCTTCCAGCCTTCCCTCCTCCCGAGATCAGCAGAGATCAGTTGGAGGGTGCAGATTGTCTCTGTGTCTCCGCAGACTCTTGTGTGCATACACGCAGTCTCTCTCTCTCTCACACACACATACAGAATAAACACTGAGGCCAATATTCAGTAAGCAGGTAAGCGGACGAGTTAATTTGTGCTGGTTATCCAGCAGGATAGACGTTCTGCTGAATGTACTTGATCCGGCTCCATGAAGCTTGCACATCGCTGGGAGAAGGCCTCTGCTTTAGCTCTGTGGCCGGTTGGGTCGCCTCCATGCCCTGGCTTGTGGTTGCTCTGTTGCTTTTCTCCTGTTGCCACGGGAGAGAGGCCAAGATGGGGTGAGCAAAGAGACAGGGAGAGGGAGGTGTGCGGGGAAAAAGGTCAGCGCGAAGGAGATGAAGAGCAAAAGATAATAAGAAGAGGAAGGGCTGAGAGACAGCAAAGAGAGAGAGGAGAAGAGACAGGAAGGGTTGGAAAAAAGAAGTAAAACAGAGAGAGATAGCTGGAAAGAAATGAGATTAAAGAAAGAGACAGGTGAGAGAGATGAAGCTGGAGGAGAGGGGCTGAGGGTGTCCTGTTTGCTGTTCCAGGCATCGGTCACATTCAGGGACGTCGCTGCTTATTTCTGGGAAGTGGAGTGGGACATTCTGGGAGAATGGCAGAAGGAGCTGTACAAGAAGGTCATCAAGGAGATTCACGGCGTCCTCATGTCACGGGGTAAGTCTGCCTTTTCTATCATCTCTCACCCATACACACACTGCAGGATGGCTGCTGCCACTTTATCAGGGATGGAATAATCCCAGGTGCCAGCTCCCTTGGGCACATATAATATACAGTCTGGCTTCTGATCTCATGCCAAGTCCAACAGGAGCTGCTGTGGTCCCCAGGGCCCAGTGAGAGACACCTCTGCTGCAGGCCCGGCACGAGATGCTGCTCTGTGCTGGACAGGGGGAGGATTTGCCTCTCTGATTCCTTTCTGAGACCTGCAACTTCTGTAAAAGGACTTGAAATAATAGCTATGCTCTAGGTGATCTACTGCACAACATGTAACTCCTCCAGGTGGTAACCCGATGTCACAGGTCACAAATCCCCCCTTTCTGCCTCTCACTGACCTCTAGAGAGAGTTAACTTTATATCCTAGCACTGGGGTTTTCCTTCTCAGCCACTCCTGATATGAAGCTGGGCAGCCCTTCTCCAGGAGGGCACAGGCTGGCAGAGAGCACTGGCACCTGCAATGCCTCTAGCTAGGAGGGTCAGGAATAGAAATGACTGCTCCACCATCAAGATGGCCGCCGAACCGTGAGGGTGTGCAGATCGCAGCTCTCGCCTCGTCATTTTCCTCCCAGCTAACTCCTAAGAAACTTTTTCCTATTGATGGTATTTTCAGGCGTTTTTCTTTGTAAAAATGCCGCACACTAAGAGGAAGGCTCGGGTTCGAGAAAATACCTCTACTCCTGATTCTTTGAGACAGATGAGGATTGAAGCTGCTTTCGCGCAAACGCCATCTTTGGACCCGGAGGTTACGGTCGCTGGGGCTGTGTTGGAGCAGCAACACAGCCCCCTGACTTTTGAGACATCTCTAAGCCCGGGATATCCAACGACTCCAGACCCGCCAAAGAGAACAACTGACTTAGAGAACGCTACCCAGAGAGGAGATGGGGACTTCTCCTCGGTGAGCCCGGAGGAACTGGGCTCCAGGGAGCGTGGGAAAGAGGCCCAACAACAGCCAGGCCCAGGAGAACTCAAGTCTAGCAGCGAAGGACTTTTGGAGGTAGGAGTTGCAATGAATAATATTCCTCTCCTCAATACCACTTCTACATTAGCCTCTTCGTTGGAGGAAATAAAAAATATCTTGATTGTGATGCAAAAATCGATAAATGCTATAAAACTATCAAAGTAGAAGAAAAGACGAGTATGGTTGAGACAAGAGTGGTAACATTGGAACATAAAGTAGAAGGGATAGAAAAAAATACAAGGGAACCTTATAAGATCGGAGAAAATGATTCAGACCAAGTTGGAATTTCAGGAAAATATATCAAAGAGAGCAAATTTGCGTTTCTTAAACTTCCCGAAAACGAAACTACAGACACCTTTGGACTTGCTAAGAAGTTATTTTGTTAATATATTAAAGTTTTCATCGGAAAATATTCCAGTAATAGCAACTACATATTATCAAGAACAACGAGGTCGGGAGAAGGGAAAATCGAAGCGTGAAGAAAATCAAGAGATACCAGAGGAAGAAATTTTGGACATTACAAATTTTTAGAAAAGTCATTTGAGATGGACATTTCTTTACGAGCGATACTAATTGTTCAGTTCTCCTCTAGGATAGAAAGAGATAATGTATTAAAATTGTACTTTAGATCTCGAATGTGAAATTCTTTGGCCAGCCAATACGTATATTCCCAGACATAGCTAGGATAACTCAAATTAAGCGAAAAAATTCTTAGAAATGAGGAAAGAAGTGGTAGAAAGAGGGGAACGTTTTTTATTGCGTTTTCCTTGTCGCTGTTTAATTTCTCGTGGTGACGCAAAGTTTATATTTGCAGACTCTGAACAATTACGGAAACATTTAGATTTTTCTGCGCAATCCTAGGAAATCCTAAAGTAGTTGGAAGTAAGAGTATTTAGTTGGCGTAACTCACAGTTAAATCAGTGATTTTCTTTGTAGAATTTTTTCTTTAAATTGTACTGCTATAATCACCCTTGATCTCCCAGTATTTCTTTTATTATATTAATTCAATGTACACAATCCAGGTAACATTTAAATCTGTTTCTTGTATTTTTCACATGGGTGAAAGAAAAGTGTAATATTTTCCTTTTGTAACCTGGGTGAACATGTGGAACATTGAAAATTTCTTGTTTGTTCAAACAAAAATCAATAAAGATATAAATTTAAAAAAAAAGAAATGACTGCACCAGAAACCCTCCAAGGTTTAACCTTAATCACGTGCTAGCCTGCAAGGGTCTCATCTCACCAAGCTCCGTCACACAAATACCCAAAGATGCGCACAGGCACACACACACAGACACACCACACAGAAACGGACACACACACAGACACACACACACACAGACACACAGAGACACACAGACACACACACAGAAACACAGACACACACACACACACAGATACACAGACACACACACACCTCTGCATCAGAACAGTGAACAGATAAAAGCTCCAAGGCCTGCACAAGTAATTTTCCTATTTTACTGGCAGGTTATTCAATTATTAATCCTGATGTTGTATTCAAGATTAAGAAGGAAGATGAGAAATATTTCCCTCAGCACTGGGAGCTGGAGGGGAAAGAAACCATGAAGGACCCCAGCATCAGTAAGTAAATGTTCTGGATTTAAAGGGCTCTGCATTTTCAGATCACAGGAGATGGGGCATTAACATCAAACATTTGGAGACTTCCAATCCATTTCCTAATATAATATTAGCAGGGCCTGGGTGAATCCTCGTTTGTTTTCTCATCCCAGGCCTTCCGATTGTAACGTCTGTGTTCTCACTGAGCGTTAAACAAGAGGAAGATCTGCCCTTCCTGGATCCTCCTGAATCAGAGGTGACTGAAGGGATTCACCCTCCTGTAACAGGCAAGTACCACTCCCTGCCCTCGTCTTGTATTCTCCCCTCCTCTTCCCTCTGAATTTCCATACGACTGAGCTACACAAGCCCCTCCCTCGTTTCTTGTACCCGTTGCTCCCCACCTGCCTTTACCACCGCCCTCTGTGTCCGTCCTAAATCTGTGTAAATTTGCTGATTGGTTGGATGCTGCTGCTGCCTCTGTCAGGAGGGGACTCCAGGCATCCACCCCCTGTCAGTAAAGAAATATTCTCTCACATTTCCTCTGCACATTCCTCCGTCATCTTCATATCCTGTCCTCTTCTCCAGGAGTCTCCTTTCCACCGTCCCTCGCCCTCCTGTCTAAGAATTCCTTGGCTTTGGTGCCTTCTAGTGACATTCTCCCGCCCTGCCTCATATAATTATAATGAAGCGGAGGAGCCAGAGAGAATCAGATTTCTGAAATGTGGCACTGGATAAAAAAAAACATCTGGTTTAACAAAAATACTCTGAGGTAGAAATGTTCAGCATGTTTTTGCAATAGCAGTAACCACACCAGATTATTTTGTAGATCCTGAGGAATGAAGTCGCCCACCTCGGTGTTAAAATGATCAGGATACTGTTAGAATGGATTTCTGATGATGATCAGCACAGCAGCACCCTCCTTCTTAGTGCTGCACTGGTGGCAGTGTTTATGGACACAGCATAATCCTGAGCTCACTTGCACTGATAATACAGGCTCTGGGGTAACATTTCTACATATTGTAACCATCTTTTCCCATAACAGGCTCCCCCAGTGTCACCCCTGACATTTTAATCCGATTTAAGCAAAAAGGACGTGGGACTGAGCCCCCGAGATCTGAGGACAGAGGGAACCTGAGCATCCCAGGCGCCTGTGAGGAGCTGCATGAAGCAGGCGATGGAGCTTGGATTAAAGGTACTGCTGGGCCAATCCAAACATTGCTGAGACAGGAGGCCTCCTCTGGGCCAGGCACAGCGAGGAGGAGGCGTTAAATCATGTCCCTGACCTCTGACCTTTCTTGTGTGGAGGGCTCACAGTGGCAGCAGGAAACCCCCACTGGGAACAGTAAGAGGGAGGAAGGCAGGGGGAGCAGCAGGAGGGAGGGAGGGGGGATTGCACAGCAAACGGTTTCCATCCTCGTGGGATTGTGGGACCCAGCAGGAGAATTATGAAAGGAGTTACGCGTGCAAATGTAACAGACCTTCCTAGCAATTTTCTAAAGCCATTTACCCACGTAAGTGCACTTAATGCTGAAAAACCCGATTGGCAATTCAAGTTTTGCCTTTCTTAGGTCAATATCCCAGACTGTTTAAAAGCTGAAGGCACAATCTCATTCTCTAACAGGCAGCCGAGGTCCCAGTCCTGACCCTACAGCAGAGATCCTGAGAATGGGCGGGGAGGAGACGGAGACCAAGAGCGGTGAGCAAAATATTCCTTCCTAACACAACACTTTAAAGCTTTTGATGCGCTCCCGCATAGGAGACTCGGGAACAAAATGAGAAGCTTGGGAGTGAGCGCCAAGGTGGTGACGTGGATTACAAACCGGCTGAGGGACAGGAGACAGTGGGTGATGGTAAATGGAAGCTGCTCTGAAGAGAGAGAGCGGTGTTACGGGGCCTGCCCCAGGGATGGGTTGTGGGACAGATTCTGTTCAGTACCTTTGTGAGTGACCTGGTGGAAGGGAGAGAAGGTGAGGTCTGTCTGTGTTCAGTGCTGCTTCCCCCAGGGGGAGGGGCTAGCAGTTTATGATACTCTGTAGGCGGAGTTAGTGATCGGATGTGGGTTGGCTCCCACAGAATGGCTATTGATATGATACCACTCTGTAGTGTAAGGAAATGGAAATGGTGGTGAATCTCTGGGCCAATGGCAGATGACAGCGCCCCCAGGAGGAGATCCTGAGAGGGACCACCGGCTAGGCTGGAGTATGGAGACAGACACAGATAGTTCTTTTATTAGACTGGAAGTAAAACCACCAGAGGTGGCAGTAGTGAGCTGATGTGCCTGGCAGGGCTAAGGTCCCACAGATACAGGAATGGTTATCTCTGCGTTGCTGAGCTGTAGATAGAGACTCTAGCTAGTGAGTAGACAGGGTATGCTGGATATATAACCAGTAGTAGATGATCCACTCACAATTGTAGATATAGATAATGTCCTCTATGCAACAGAGAGTCTTCCGTATTCAGGAGCAGGAGCCGCAGGCGAATACTGGTTCCTGTAAGCAGTCTGAAATAAACTTAGATTAACTGTGTATGAGATGGCTTCTGGAATAGAAGAGGGTTTAGGAGCGTTTAGGAACATAGGCCCTCGTGGAGCGAGTACCGGTTCCTATCTGTATTCGGCAATTACTCACGATCTCCGTACCTGCGATAACGTCTTAGACAGAAAGGAATCTTTGGGATTAGGAGCGTAGGCCCTCGTGGAGCGAGTACCGGTTCCTATCTGAAATAGAACTCACAGTGTTCAGGTCTGCGATCGCTTCCAGGCAATAGGAGTCTTCTGAGTCTTCAGGGACATAGGCCTCGAGGAGCGAGTACCGGATCCCGTCCTGTAACTGAATTCAAGGAGAGGAGAGCGGGGCCCCCAAGGAGCCCTGCTCCTTGGGGGCCCCCTCTACAAACTTACCCCTAGGTAAGTTTGTAGAGGGTGCAAGTAGCATGGACTGCCGAAGCAAGTCCCATTGGAGTTCCTTGCTAACTCGTTTAGTAGTAGCAAACAAAGACCTTTTATGTTGGAAGCGGATGGCGTCATTACGGGGGGACGCCCCCGAGGTTCGCGCCTTTGCAGGTACAAAGTCTGGAGCGTGCGCGCGCCCTTACATCATCAGGAACATGGCGGATCCGAAGCGTCACGCCAACCCGGGGATTCCGGGGCAGAGAGGAGAAGAGAAGCCGCGCAGCATCTGTCCGTCAGACCCAAAGGGAGTAGCCTCAAAGGTAGAGAGGGTGGGGCAAGGCCAGAAACAGGCACGAATGCAACAGTCTGTTTGCGGATGATACTAAGATCTGCAACAGAGTGGACACGCCAAAAGGAGTGGAGAGAAAGAGACGGGATTTAAGGGGTTAATAAACATGTGGATAAAGGTGAACCAGTAGATGTAGTGTATTTGGATTTCAGAAGGCGTTTGACAAAGTCCCTCATGAGAGGCTTCTAGGAAACTAAAAAGTCATGGGATAGGAGGTGATATCCTTTCGTGGATTACAAACTGGTTAAAGGACAGGAAACAGAGAGTAGGATTAAGTGGTCGATTTTCTCAGTGGAAAAGGGTAAACAGTGGAGTGCCTCAGGGGTCTGTACTTGGACCGGTGCTTTTCAATATATTTATAAATGATCTGGAAAGGAATACGACGAGTGAGGTTATCAAATCTGCGGATGATACAAAATTATTCAGAGTAGGTAAATCACAAATGGATTGTGATACATTACAGGAGGACCTTGTGAGACTGGAAGATTGGGCATCCAAATGGCAGATGAAATTTAATGTGGACGAGTGCAGGGTGATGCATATAGTGAAAAATAACCCTTGCAGTAGTTACATGATATTAGGTTCCATATTAGGAGCTACAACCCAGGAAAGAGATCTAGGCATCATAGTGGATAACACATTGAAATCATCGGCTCAGTGTGCTGCGGCAGTCAAAAAAGCAAAAGAATGTTGGGAATTATTAGAAAGGGAATGGTTAATAAAATGAAAAATGTCATAATGCCTCTGTATCGCTCCATGGTGAGACCACACCTTGAATACTGTGTGCAATTCTGGTTGCCGCATCTCAAAAAAGATATAGTTGCGATGGAGAAGGTACAGAGAAGGGCAACCAAAATGATAAAGGGGATGGGACAGATCCCTATGAGGAAAGGCTGAAGAGGTTAGGACTGTTCAGCTTGGAGAAGAGATGGCTGAGGGGGGATATGATAGAGGTGTTTAAGATCATGAGAGTTCTTGAATGAGTAGATGTGAATCGGTTATTTACACTTTCGAATAATGGAAGGACTAGGGGGCATTCCATGAACATAAGAACATAAGAAAATGCCATACTGGGTCAGACCAAGGGTCCATTAAGCCCAGCATCCTGTTTCCAACAGTGGCCAATCCAGGCCATAAGAACCTGGCAAGTACCCAAAAACTAAGTCTATGAAGTTAGCAAGAGGCACATTTAAGACTAATCGGAGAAAATTCTTTTTCACTCAATGCACAATTAAGCTCTGGAATTTGTTGCCAGAGGATATGGCTAATGCAATTAATGTAGTTGGGTTCAAAAAAGGTTTGGATATGTTTTGGAGAAGTCCATTAACTGCTATTAATCAAGTTTACTTAGGGAATAGCCACTGCTATTCATTGTGTCAGTAGCATGGGTTCTTCTTAGTGTTTGGGTAATTGCCAGGTTCTTGTGGCCTGGTTTGGCCTCTATTGGAAACAGGATGCTGGGCTTGATGGACCTTTGGTCTGACCCAGCTTGGCAATTTCTTATGTTCTTATGCTCTTAAGGAAGCTTGAATGGTGGTTGAAGATACTGCAGTTGAGATTCAATACCAAGAAGTGCAGAGCCATGAATCTGGAGTGTGGAAATCCAAAAGATGTGATGGGGGTGAAAACCTGTTGTGCATGGACCAAGAAAGGGATCTTGGGGTGAAAGTATCTGGTGTTCCCTGTACGTACCCGGATCAGTCCAGACCATGGGTTATGCCTCCCTGCCAGCAGGTGGAGACAGAGAAAAACTTGAAAGGCGTCCTCACTTAACTGGTGTGCCTCCTGCATCCCTTCAGTAATTCTCTGTCTCCAGCAGATGGAGGTGGTGCAAACCCTGCAGTCTCGCCCTGTTTCTGGGGTTAGGTTATCCCTTAAAATGAACTAAGAGTGAACTTAGCTATAAGTTGTGAATCAAGCAAGTTTAACAAAAAAAAGGGAGAAGCTCTTCTGCAGGGAGAGTTTTCCCAATCCTGCGGGGTTATTGGAGCTGGGGTCGGTAACCCCACAGGGCTCCAGCCAGGTAAAGTGCTGGGAAGAGATTACTGGGGGTCCAGTCCCTCTCTTACCCCGGGCTGATTCTGCGAGTTTTGGAAAAAAAAAAAATCAAAATTTTCATACTTTTTTCTTTTTGCTCTGCTGCAATCCAGGACCCCTCCCCATCTGAATCGTCGCGCTTTTGACGAATTCCGCCTCGGGTTTCGCGTGTTTTGGGCCGTTTTTCTGCCCCACGATGCCGCGGCCATCTTGGTGTGTGGCGTGTGGAGAATCGTCCACGCGGCTTTCTAGGGCCGGTGCTTGCTCCCGCTGCCTACCTGGAGGGGGAGGCAGCTCTCTTTCAGGGTCTGCAGCAGTAGCCAAGCCTCGAGGGGCGCAGAAACGCTCTGCTCCGCGGGAGCTTCTGGCTGCTCCGTTTCCCCTCAGTGCCGGGTCGGCAGCCATCTTAAACACCTTTGCTGCAGCTCAGGCAAGGGCTGTGGGGGCGGGGGAGCTTCCCCCAGCGCTGTCGCCGGTCCCTGCCAGTGCTGAGGATACTTTAGATCAGGACCAGGGGGACGGACGTGGATTCGGATTCCTGTTCTTTAGATTTTGTCTCCTTATGCATAAAGCATTTTTGGCTGCTTTGCCACTGAGACCTGCGCAGGGACCATCCCCCGAGGTAGCCAGCGCACGGATGTGTCCGCGTCTCTACGGGTCACGATGTTATAAAAGACGCTGTGGCTTCGGGGAGGTTCAGCCGCTCCGGTGGTTCCGGGCAGTGCGGCTGCAGATGCAGTGGCCTCTCCTTCCCTTGGATGATGAAGAGAGGAAGCAGAACCCCTTGGATGGAGATGACCCTAATGTGCTCCGTCTGTTCCACAGAGAGGAATTGGAGCCTCTCATTTCTGCAGTTCTATCTGAGTGCAGAGTGGATCTTCCCCCGCAGTCTCCGCCGCAGGACATGGTGGATCCAGTCCTGGTGGGATTGCGAACGCCGACCCAGGCATTTCCTTTCCATCCCGTGCTTCAGCAGCTGAGACCAGGGAGTGGGATGCTCCAGATGCTGGTTTGCGGGTTGGTCGAGCCATGGATAAGCTTTATCCGTTATTGGATGAGTTTCTGGAGCTCCTGCGGTCCCCTAAAGTGGACGCTTCTGTTTCGGCGTTGTCAAGCGGACCACTATCCCAGTCGCAGGCTCGGCTGCTCTCAAGGATCTTCAGGACCGCAAGCTGGAGGTCCTGCTTAAGCGCATTTTTGAGGTGTCTGCCCTGGGTATCTGGGCGGCGGTGTGTAGCAGTTATATGCTGCGGGCGAGCCTGCGCTGGGTTCAGCAATTGCTGACGTCTAGAGATCTTCCTCCGGGGAGATCTGAGCAGGTGCACCAGTTGGAGGCTGCGGTGGCTTATGGAGCGGATGCACTGATGACCTGCTCCGCACCTCCTCTCACACCGTGTCGGCGAGTGTCGGTGAGGCGGCTCCTGTGGCTCCGCAGCTGGTCAGCGGATGTTTCCTCCAAGGCTCAGCTTGGGGCTATTCCATTTAAAGGTGTTTTTTTATTCTGAGATGATTTGGAGCAGTTGATAAAGTCCCTGGGGGAGAACAAAGGTCACAAGTTGCCAGAGGACAGACCGAAACCCTCCAGAGGGTTTCCATCCTCCCACTTTGTTTTCGAGGGCAGCGGAGGTTTCAGCAGAACAGGCAGCAAGCGGCCGGACAGCGATATCCGTTGGCCAGGAGCCAAGCCTGTCCTCGTCCTTTCGGGATTGCAGAACCTCCCGGGAGGGAGGTCCTTCCTCCTCTCTCGCCTCCAGGACTCCACAATGAGATGGGGCCGGCCCATCCCTCAATCCCTCAGGTCGGGGGTCGCCTGTCCCGGTTTTACGAGGCATGGGCCAGCATTTCTTCCAATTGGTGGATGCTAAGCATAAAGGAACGAGGCTACGCTTTGGCCTCTCCGAGATTTCTACTTAAATCTCCATGCGGTCCACAAGTCAAATGGCAGATCGTGCGTCAGACTCTCGAATGTCTCCTGGCTCTGGGAGCGGTAAAGCCGGTCTCTCCAGAACGGTGGAGGATGGGAAGATACTCCATTTACTTTGTAGTTCCAAAGAGGAGGGATCCTTCCGGCCAATTTTGGACCTCAAGAAGGTAACACAAGTCTCTCAAGGTGCCGCACTTTCGCATGGAGACTCTGCGTTCAGTCATCGCGGCAGAGCGCAACGGAAAATTCCTGGCCTCTCTAGATCTGACGGAGGCATACTTGCCACATTCCCATCCACGAGGATCATCAAAAGTTCCTTCACTTCATGGTCCTGGGAATGCCATTACCAATTCTGCACTCTGCCCTTTGGTCTCGCGACCGACCCCGTTTGTTCCCAAGGTCATGGTGGTTGTGGTGGCGTCCCTCCGGAGACAAGCTCCTCCTCCATCCTACCTGATGATTGGCTCATCAGGGTGAAGTCCAGGGAATGCTGTGTGGAAGTGATCCATAAGGTGACCACTCTCTTGGAGTCCCTAGGCTGGGCAATCAATCAGGCCAAGAGCAATCTTGTCCCCTCTCAGACATTGGAATTTCTGGGAGCCCGGTTCGACTCCTCGGTCGGGAAAGTTTTTCTCCCGACGGACTAAATGAAAATTGATGGGGCAAGTTTGTCGCTTGTTGGCACTCCTGTTGCCCCAGGCTTGGGACTACCTTCAGTTCTCGGCTCGATGGCATCTACTCTGGAGGTGGTTCCCTGGGCCTTTGCTCGTATGAGACTGTTACAACGTGCATTGCTTTCCCAGTGGGATCCCAAGTTGGAGAATTTCCCTCTCCCACTCACTGATCATGCCAGGTCCAGTCTTGGGTGGTGGCTTTGCCCACACACCCTGTCTCGAGGGGTGGATCAGGAAGTTCCGAACTGGATAGTGGTGACCACGGATGCAAGTCTCTCCAGTTGGGGAGCTGTTTGCCAGGATCTGTCCAGTACAGGGCAGCTGTCCCCAGAGGAGTCCGGATGGTTGATCAATCGCCTGGAGACCAGAGCAGTTCACTTGGCCTTGCAACACATTCTCCCCCGATTAAGCCATCAGGCGGTTCTCGTCCTGTCCAACAATGCGACGACGGGTGGCCTATATCAACCGTCAAGGAAGTACCAGAAGTCAAGCTGTAGCCGACAAGGTGGAGCTACTCATGGCTTGGGCGGAGCAAAATCTGCGATGCTAGCAGCTTCTCACATCGCCGGGAAGGAGAACATACAAGCGGACTTCCTGAGTCGGAGGAGCAATGGATCTCATTTCTCGCAGATGTGGGACTCCCTACGTGGACTTGATGGCAATGCGAGACAGTGCCAAGGCTCCTCGCTTCTCAGTTGCAGGAGAGATCACGGCGCAGAGGGGGTTGATGCGCTAGTAGTTCCCTGGCCAACCTCAGTTCCCCTGTACATGTTCCCTCCTTGGCCTCTGGTGAGCAAGGTGCTTCGCAGAATAGCGATCCACCCAGGGAGGGTAAT